>NC_051044.1:1118042-1165542 GCF_904848185.1 Acanthopagrus latus
AACAAGAGAAATCTGAGTCCCGATCTTTTCTCTCAGCCGTCCTTTTAGCGATGCTGAACTTCGAACAGCACCGCAGTATTCCAGTGCGTGCTGTCGCTGCATTAGTAGCCCGGCCCATTAGGGAAAGGTCAGCCCATGCAGGCACATATCGAACACAGACATCCCACCGATGTCTCAAGCTGCTCCTTTCAAAAGCCGCTCTTTCTTTCAATGGCTCGCCAAGCATTTGTATTACTGTGGAAATCAAGTTAAAAGGTCAACAATTCTACGGCCGCCTTTTGTTTTGTAAGTGTGAGTGGGTGGGTTTGTGTGTGTGTGTGTGTGTGTGTGTGTGTGTGTGTGTGTGTGTGTCTCAGTTGGCCTGCAGCTCTTCTCTCCATCTCATCTCCCTCGGCGTCCTTGTGTACCTGTCCTCCCTCTCTTCCTGCGCCTCCCTGTATCCAGTAATTCATCACGTCACGCGACGCCCATTCATCTTTTTGTCGTCGTTGCGTCCGTCTGTCCTCGCTGCATCCGTTCATTTCTCAGTTCATCCGTCATCAGCTTGTCTCGAGCTCGCATCATTTGCATCTGAGTATGAAGTTATACCAGTGTTGTGTTTTACACCTGTCCTGTCTGATCGTGTTGTTCTCTCCTGTCTTCATCTCTTCCACTGATCATAATGAGTTGCTGCGCTTTACACTCTCAGTGTTGTCACGGCGTCGTTTACAGAGAAAAAACAGCAGACTTTCTAGAAAACATTGTGGAGCATTTAGCAGCTAAAGAGCCAGATGTTCCCTCAGGAGTGAGTAGAGACCAGAGTCAGAGAGAGAATACTGGACATACATTCATCACCAGATGTGGAAATAAGCAACTATTTGCAAAGTTAATAGAATAAAATGTTGATGTTTCTACAATATGTGTCACATCATGTCTGAATTACATGTATGTAAGCTGAAGTTTCATGTCCAGAGGTGGAGGGGTGGTGGTGGTGATGCAGCTGGAACGATCTCTTCTAGACTACGTTTCAACATTCATGAGACTTTGTGAAACTGCTGGGTACTTTATCAAGACATCGCAGTTTTCTCCAGTGGTGGCCAAGTGGTGGATTTTTGGAAAAGAAGGAATATTACTCCTCCATTTTGGAAAGACAAGGCGGCATATTTCTATCTAAAAAGGGTTACTGATGTCTTTATACAAGCTGATAAAAATCTGTAATAATTAGTTTCATTTTGAAGGACGATCTTTAGTTAATTTGAGAAGTATCGACAGCTGTCAGTGTCAGTGAGCTGGAATGTTCCTGACAGATGTTGTGAGGACGTATCTCAGGTAGAGTTCTGTGTGTTTGTACCTGCGCCCTGATTTCTTTCCTTCCCGTCCTCTGGTCTGACCTCACCTCCCCGTCTCATATCTCATCTCCTCTGTCTTTGCTAATCTCACCTCTGCCTCTCCTCCTCCTCTCACCTAACTTCACCTCCCTCTCCCTCCCTCCTCGCTCTCCTCCCTGCACACATCCATTTGCTCCTCAATTCGTCTATCCATCATATTGTCTCGCCCTTACCTCAGCTATCCTTTCCACCACACACAGTATAAAGGATGGGAGTGTTTTACACCTGCCCTCTCCTGTCTCCACTCCCTCTCCTCACCTATCTTTATCTCGCCTCGTTCTTCCCCCCGTGCGTTTCATCTCCTCCTGTCTTCTGTTGCAGCGCCGCTCGACCAAACACGCCGGTGTTTGGCTTCAGTGTGATTGTGTTCTGTGTCTTTGCAGGCGTCCTCATGTATAACGTGGAGTTCAGTCTGGCATCAGGCTCTCTGCTGCAGACAGAGCTGCCTTCACAATACGCACTGTAACCTATGTTTTTAAATTGCTCTCTCATTATCTCTTTAGTTGTATTTGCACATTGTTCCGTCTGTGTGCAGCATGTATTGTGAGCGCATACGGCACGAGGCAGGGAGCAGAGCAGGAGTTGGCAGAGTACCTGTCTATTGATTGTAATGGGCCTGAAATTATAGTGGAGGTGTGAAATGAATATTAGATTTGTTGCTATTTGCTGTAATTTTCCGTGGTGGAACGTTCTGTCTTATTTGTCCGTCCGCCGCCTTGTTAAAGGCAATTCGAGGAGACAAGAAGTGGAATTGACTGTGGGCGTCCAGAGAGGCCCGGCTTTGAAATCTGCATTCAGCCGGCGAGCTGATACACTTGATGTTTCCTCGTTTCTCTTCCCCCGCTCTCCTTTTCTCTTTCCCCCTCGTCTGTAATGATCACACCTTTCCATAGAGGTGCCTTGTAAATGTAAATCTCTCCAATCTGTGCTCTGTCTCTCTTTCCGTCTTCTTCCCTTCACTTCTCATTTGTCCCAAAAAAAGAAATCCTTGTTCTCTCAAACCATTTGCGCGGCGTTTGATGTATGATTTATTTGAAATCGATTCCCCCACACGCTCATGGTTTGTTGATGAATCCGTCTGTGATCTGCCTGTTTCGTGATTTTACCTCATATCAGGAGGGTCTGGCAAACATGCAGCCTCAGGCCCATATATGATTCATCAGAGATCAGTAGACAATTCTTGTCTTGTCTTCAAAGAAGAGTCATGTCTAAGTTCCTTTTTAAGAAAAGATCCATGTATACATTTGACTCTGTACTACAACCTGCTCACAGTGCTTTTAAGGTATGTAGGTACGTTAGGAGAGATTGATCGGAGGCGGATGACAATATTTATATACATTATAGATTTATTGAGGTTGGAAATAGAGACAGACTTTGATGACTGGACTCCATCGATATGAAGCGTTAACTTGTACACCCGTATGAAGATAGATAGGACAGGACGTCCCTGGAGTCTGGACACGATGGCAAAGTGAAGTCAGCAGGAGCTTAATGGAAACTCAGAGCTGAATCTCCCTGGACGTCTCTGAGGTTCTGGTGGTAATGGAGACACGGCGAGTTGCTTAGTAGGAGGTCTGGAACCATCAAGATCTCAAATTAAATGACAACATATGTTGTTTGTAGCTGCTGTCCAGAATCACAGCTGAGCGCATTTTCTGTGGTGGCAAACTTAAGACAACACGAGCGAACGTCTTCATCAGTCTGACAACACAAGTGCAGCATTCAGGAAACACGCTGCTAACACACACATCAACACAACACATGACAGAAAAGACTGTGAACATCTCGTGAACTCAGGGAAGTGAGATTGGTGCCGTCAGCACTACAACAAAAACGATGATACCGAGACCCGACATGGCGTGTTCAGCACTCCCGACCTGAAACTCTTCTGCTGTCTTTCTCTGTGTTTGGCACATTTCTGTGTTTAGTTGTTTCCAAAGTGTTTCTCATGTGTTGTCAGATAGATGACGATGGTTTCATTTGCAGCATGTTCAGCCTCGTCGGCCTGCATCATTTTCTGATCTGATTTGATCTTGTGAGCTTTAACACCCCGGCGTGTCTTGCAGTGATGTGCTGGACTGTTCCATCTCCCAGCCCCTCGGTCAGTAGCCCTTGATGCAACCCTGCTAACGTTTGCTAGCTACTATAATATTGACTCCTGTGAACCTGAAACAATCTCTCAGTTCTTCACCCGTTCATTATCGACTGCATATATTCAGGAAGTGTTCTTGGAAAATGTTATTGTTCATCGTCCCCAAGCGGTGAAATCAAATATCCGCCCTTGATCTACACTAGAGGTAAGATCGGGCCTAAAAAATCCAGCCCGACCCGACCCAGGCCCGCAGGCATTAAAGCCCGACCCAGCCCGAGCCCGACCAATTAACTTGATTTGCAGGCCCGAGCCCGAAGCAAACCCGAAATTTCAAGATTACGTTCACGAAATGTCCGCAAAGCCGTGCGCAAAGCGTGCTCTTGCTCTGCGCCTCCTGTTTAGTAGTAGTTATATAGCAATTACCCTACAGCGCCGCCTTCTCTGTTTTATCCAAATTATTTATTTACAATAAGTATTCCTTAGTTTAGTGTCCACACATCGTTTTAGTATACATTTTTATAAACATATATTTATTTAAAAAAAAGTCAGCGAGAGAGAAGCCCGAGCCCGACCCGACCCGAACGTAATGATTGACATTTTAGGCCCGACCCGACCCGAATTTCGGGCCGGGTCGGGCTCGGGCTCGGGCTCGGGCTAAAGTTCTTACCTCTAATCTACACTCCACCGCTAAACTATGCTGAAAATACATAAAATATGTGGATTAATTGTATTTGAAAAGGTTTCCTTCAGCCAAGAGGCTGCATGCTTAGATTACAGTTGAAATGATGATCCAGCAGTATCGCAGCTATCAGCTCCATCTCTGTGCTCTCTGCCGGCCACATCTCACACAGTTAACACATTCAGCTTTCACACAGTGACGTGTGCCGACTGCAACACCACAGTCACCTCCAGTTACTGAAACACTGTTAGAAACTAACAAAAGTGTCGAGGGGAAATACCACAGAACTCTGCCAATATTAACAATGTGATGAAACAGAAGGAGCGCAGATGAAAACTGTGACAAATAAAAACCAACAGATTTCATTAAGAGCATATTAGATCAGCCAGAGGAGGGAGATCTGTGAGAGGATGTGTTTAAATACCACCACACAGAGCGGAGAGACAACACAGGCTAAATTCAGCACATTAACCTCATTACATTCACACAGACGGCGTCAGAGATGAGTCATTCATCAGCCGTGCCAAGTGTCACAATTAGAAGAGGACTGTTATTACAAAATGACACAAACTAATCAGAGCCGTGTGTCGACAGTGGAGAGGTGAAGAAAACAAGATTAACCAAACAAAAACCCAACAGAACCCAAAAGGATCTACCAGCGCCTGGAATGGGCCGACACTCACCAGTTCTGAGCGCTGACCCGGCACAAGATGATCTCCAAAGAGGTAAAGGGCCTGATGACTGATCCGCTGGCTCACAGTACTCTGCGTTGATACCACCTGTTGAGTCCAGCTGCACATTTCTAAACACTTGTACAGCCGCATCTCTGCAAACAGGCTCCGTTACTATCTGAACACCAAGGAAAACAGACAAAAAAGAGCGTAATGGAGGAGGAACGTCAGAAGAAACCAACAGATGGACGATCTGTAGCTACTGAAGTGCAAATGACTCAGTTGTACCAGTTCTGGTACCAACGTCAAACCCAACCCATCAGCTAACTTCACACCATGTGCACAGTGCACCCGAGTGCCGGACCAGGGGCCAAGATGACCATTTCCTCAAGGCACATTGTTGATTTATTGTGAAAGAGAAACTTGGATTTGCAGAGCTGTTGATTGTTTTGAGTGAACAGAAAACACGGACTGAAACTGTCGACTGTGATGCCGCATCTCAGCTGTGAAACATGCAAAGAACAACTTAGAAAAACCAAATAACACAAAGAATCATTTGCTCATAAAACAGCTGATGAAACACTGAAATGTGCTTCACGTTTCAGATTATGACGGTGCGGCTGGTTGACTCGCAGGCTGAGCTGGATTTGAGCTGAATGAACTAAATGTGGAGTAATAATCAATCACTTTGCCAGTTCGATGAAGGAAAATAATGGCAAAAGAATCCCAGAAAGCACCATGTTTCCACCCATGAGTGTGGACGCCAGTGTTTGTGGGAGCCGACTCTTCGCTGAAGCTCTGATGGAGGATCTTTATCGTCGGGGTCTAATTTCTTCTGCTTGTGAGGGAGTTTCAGCAGTAAGTGATGTCAGCGAGGAAGTCCCTGGTGTCGATCATTTTCACATTCAACTCTGCTGGCTGTACCAGACTTCACCCCCAGAATCACAGCAGTGTGCTCGTAATGTTTCATCCGACGAGTGGTACCAAGTTAAAGACGTGTCAGAGCTGTCAGGCTGTTGCTGTAAAATTACAGAGTTCTTCATGATCACTTTAAAAAAAAAAAGAATCAGCAAATGACACGAGCAGAGATTCCAGAGACGGGACAAAATATAAAAGGCTTATTGATTCGCTCACATCTGCAGCGTTTCTCAGCAGACTGTTTCTGATGTACGAAGCTCCCTGCCAGGAGAGAGAGCAGAGAGCGTGTTACCCTCCATGTGAACCGCCGACGTGGACAGATACATGCAGGTCAGTTCCTGGACCAACATGAGACACTGGATGACTTGTTCCATCTCTTTCCACGTCAGCATCAGAGGAAAGTGCATCACATGACTGTTTATTAAAGGGGATGCATGACATGAAAGTCCTGCATCCTGGTAGCTGGCCTAAAGACGAGTTAGATCTGCAGAGTGGGAATGCTGAGGTTCTTCTCTCGTGTGCTCAAAGCGAGAGAAGAGAGAGAATTCACAGGATTTGTGGGCACAAGGAGATCAAGGCATCGTGTTCACCTGCTGCGCCAGAGCCTCGTCTAAAAGCTGTTTCCACGAGTAAGTGTGAGCAGGCATTCAGCACCATGGCTGTTAAATTGAAGGAAGTGTTGAAGAAAGGAAGTGGAGAGGTTCAGTCTGTGACGTGCTGTTCCCAACCAACACTGGATCTTTGAAACATAATGTGAATGTAAAACACTTCCCACATTTCAGCTGATACTCTTACGTACAGAGTTTTGATTTGAGTGTGTTTCTGTCTAATGCAGAGACGCCGTGTGCTGATCCAGATCTGCTGGACATGTTGAACAGTATTACTGGAGAGCGAAGTTCATTCCAGGACTGTGATGAACATGTTTCTGGTGGAATGAAAAATAAATAATGACAATATAAAGATTTACGACACTGATATAAATAATATAAAGAGAAACGCTGGTACAGAGCAGTATCACCTCGACCACAGAGAATCTGTCTCCACCGTTTCATTTGTTGGTTGGTTTGTCAGCATGTTTAAACAAAACCTGCAGTGCAGATTTCCACCACACTTGTATGGAGGACGGGTCTCTGCCCAGAGAACAACCCTTTGGTGTGCATCCAGGTAAAACTTGTATCACACTGTCCGACACGCTGATCTGAGCTCTGTGTTTGTGTTTCCTGATGAAATATGCTGAGGAGGTGAAGGCACGAGGGTGGATTATCAGCCCGCCTCTTCCGTGGGTAACCAGCCGGCTGCGTCCTGTTATCAGACTGATATCAAGAGACGCAGACAGCATTAATGTGCAGACTGCTCTGTTCGGTCTGTGCTGGAAATGATTATTAAACTAGATGTCGCTGCTGTATGTAGCTCAAGCAGAAGGAACTGACATGGCTGACAGGAAGACGAACAGGGAGACTTTCTCGCCCAGCCCTGGTTTCACAAATAATATGTGAGATGAAGAATTTGGCTTCGACTGAACAATAACCTGTGTGTTGTTGGAAAGGGTCGGATAAAAGCCAGCGGTGTTTGAATGCAGAGCACGGCCTGCCATGGGGTCGGACTAATGCCTGGTGCTGTTCCATTAGCAGCCTCGTACATCAGCAGCAGAGTTCGATCCGAGGAGCCACAGGCGGTCTGCGGATGGACTCAAGGGGAACGACGCTGGAGACTTCAAGGAGGCTGAAGACGGATGGGGTGCAGCGCTCTGGATAAGCTGCGAAGGTTCTGTAGTTATTTTAGATTTGGGCCGGCTGGCTCCTGGTTTGGGTTGTTTAGATGCTGGGATGAAAAATGAAATCATGTGAAAGTAAGAACTGTGCAGAGACGCTCAGCAGTAAGTCAAAGTGTGAGATGATCTTGTAGCTTCGAAACCACAAAATAAGACAGAAGAAATTCTCTTTTTAAGGTTTTGTCACCAGAAACAAAATCTAAGAAATAGAATGAGTTTCCATGTGGATTGTAAACTGCTGCTGATTAAAGACGAGCCGAGCTGAACTTTGTCTGGATTGACCCGTTCATTGCATAACCTGGAGTCAAGACGAGCCCTGGCTCCACTACACACAGCAGACACATTCCCTCTGCCTGGAAACACAGAGCCATGAACTCCACTAATGATGTGTTTGGGTGCTGCTGGGTGGCCTCCTCTCCGAGCTGAACGTCCTACATGCCCCATCACACATGAACAATTTATACTACACGGGCTAATAGGTGTCAGAGGAGGCAAACACACCCGTAAGTGTGGTGTTGAGACTGTCGAACACAACTCAGAGTCCTTGAAATGATGTTTTCATACAGCCAGAGCATCTTTTTTACTTCTTGAAACTGACAGTGACTCTGACTTAAGACTCAAGTGCTCATGCTGATACTTAAACAACTGAAAACTTTCTGACTTATTGTACTTCTTTGCCTGACTTCCTCCTTTGCTGCAGGAATAATTACTATACCCACGAGCCGAACACGAAACGGCACTCTGTGTCATATAAAGGTGCTTTCAGAGGCACGTGGTTGTTTTTCAGGCTGATAGTAGTAAACGTAGACGTGCTTCTGCTGCTGCAGCATTTCTGCTGCTGCCACGTTCCAAAAGCTTCACACCGTCCGCGTCACGCTGTCCTACACAAATGTGAAAATAGCTTCCTGAAGCTGCAGGAACAAAACCTGTCCTGAAACCAAGAGACGAATCCAGTGTCTGCACTCAATGTTCCAAAATGTAATAATAACAACAGCTAAATCTAACCATGCCGCGTGTACCCAGGTGCATCATGGGTATTTTTAGGCATCAAGAGGACATGAATTCAGGATTATATGTGGAAAAAGCAAAATAACTTTTGCTATAATTAAAGCGGCAGACTGTGGTTGGCACCGCTGACCCAAAAAACGACTGGAAAAACTTGTTTCTGTTTTCTTCAGATCAACAGCTCCCAGAAACTCGGGACAAAAGGTGAACGTGTTCATTTGTTTCGTCTGTACTGGAGATGTGAAAGCAGAGAGAAGGTTCCTGGCTGCCAGCCTGACAGATCGACCGTCAGCCGTCAGGTTCCTCAGAGATGCCCAGTGGCGACAGAATAGCTTCAGGTTTAAAGGGAACAAATCTAAACACAGACGGTGTCGTTAATCTGACGCCATCACATCACTGTGCCAACACTGAATTTATGCTATAATCCTAAAACAAGGATCAGTCGGTTCGGTTCGGTTTAACAAAAGTACTTTCATCTCTCTCGGTCGCAGATGTTGATGTTGATGATGTTGGACTGTCACAATGAACGAGTGCTGGGTGGAAATCAACAGCAACCAGTTCTGTGACCACTATCATGCAGAACTTTACTGAAGAGCTTTTATTTGTTTAAACCTGAACACAACTTCAACATATAGACGTCAGAATTTAAAACCTACAGACGTCTTTTGTCGGGTCACAAATCTGTTATTCAGGACACGAGTTGACCTCAGTTGTGGGATGTTGGCCGGCGCTTGTCACCGCTCGGCTCAGATCCCAGCAGCCTCGGTACCGTGGATCTTTTCGGGTGGCTACTTTGTTCGGCTAATTCAGAAATAAAAAAATTACTGTTGTTCATTAGTAAAAACCTCTGAAATACAAAGAACACGCACATAAATGTGGGGAAGCTTCTTGGCAGCTGCATCACACACAGATTCAAACTGCTGCAGCTCCGTGTTGTTTTCATCACCGACCAGCAGAAACTCACAATATATGAAACCTACTTTCATGCTGGAAAATGAAAACAGTGTTTGCTTTAGAGAGGGTTTAATTATTACTAATCTTTGATGTTCGCTCCAGAAAACAGCTCGTCTGGGGTCATTTTCAGTGCGCTGTCTTGTTAAATGAGTTATAAAGATCTTAGAAATTCAGAGCAAACAGAAATAATGTTTAATTTTCCAGACAGAAAGATCGAAGTCTTTCCTCGCGTGAACGCTGAACTTCTCCTTGGTATCGTGAATTAACTGTTCACTCATGATATCATCCTTGTTGTTATTGTTATACTTTAGTCCTCAATGTGAGTCACTTTGTAATACAGCTGGACGATACGGCCTGAAAACTGAAACTCCATTTACAATTCTGATCCAATTTGTTTTTCGTTTTTAAAAACAAACTACAAATGACACAGAAATTATACAAAGTATTGCTTTTATTTTAATGTTTTTATTGTAAACGGTGCACCTTCAAACTCATAACAAGGACATACACACACACACACACACACACACACACACACACAGCTGTGTGGTTCAGCTGGACTGTAGGTGTGTAGTGGAATAAAACGACACCCTCCAGGTTTCTAGCGATCTTTTCAGGTGTACATTTGTACAGGTGAGCTGAGGCGTCGGGCCCGCGCCATGTCGGCTAGCTAGGTTACATAAGCATAAAAGAATAAACAGCATTAACATTTAGTCTAACACTAGTTTGGCTGAAGTTACCAGCATTCATTTATTTAACGTTACTAATGTCATCTGCTCCACTTACCACTGTCTGTCTCCAGAGAGAAAACTCCTCTTCATCTTTCTTCATTGACTTTCAACGCCAACTTCAGTAGCTAATGTTAATGTTAACGTTCATGTATCATCCAGGTTCGGCGGGGACGACATGGGGCTCGTTCAGGGAGTTTTCCTACTGACGTCATTATAAATTGCTGCATGTCTGTATATGGGCACCGTATCTCTGGTGATATGCAACATGGCTGCATCTGTCACAGCTGTCCACTGGGACCCTGTCTGGTCATACAGGACACAGTGATAATGATCCTGCTCGTGCTGGCTGCTCTGTAGAGGGTGTTTGTGTGCTGCCACGCTCTCGTGCATCTCGTAGTGAACAACATGTGTCCCACTGTGATGCACGCGTCAGTTTGAGATGCTGAAATAAACCAGTTGTTCTTGCAACAGAAGCAGACGGTGGTTTGTTCGAGGTCTGACTCCACAAAACCAAACCAGTTCCAAACTACTGACCACTGAGACTGTGGGTGTGTTTGTTTCACTGTGGGAGGAAAAAACACAAACACATCTTAATCCATAAAACCGATTCACTGTAAGAGCTCTTTCACTGAGGAAATTCATATTTATGTGCCTTTAATGAATCTCACCTCTGGTTGGAAACTGTTAGGAGTTTTAAGAATTAATTATTTGTGATGCTTGATCATCTTCAAGCATCATGTTTGTCTTGAACACTCAGCTTGTGAATTGTTATGATGTCATTATGATTGTAATGAAAGCTTCAGTATCACAGATACAGATGCAGGCATGATGACATCATGCAGCAGAACTGGGCCGAGCTTCATGTATGAACTGACGCCTGGTTCCCGGGTCGGATCTATTCCCATATTCCGGTTTGTTTAAAGGCCAAGCGTTGTCAAATGAGCACGATATTGAATGTGTCATGTAAATGATCAATTGAGTCCACACAGATCTCATTACACAGCAGCCTCTGATGTATCAATCAGTGCTGTAATCTGATTGGATGGTTCACGAGTTTATCTCCACAGTAGATTCTGTGTCTCACTCTCTGGGTGTTTCTGTGGTCAGCGTAATGTAATTATGTATTTATGTGATTAAGAATATGTTTCCAGAAGCTTTTTTTAATCTTCTCAGTCATTTATCTGAACTGATTTGTAGTCATGACAGCTGTACCAACAGGGACGACTCCTGGTCTTATGCTAAATCGATCGGAGGGGAGCCAGTTAGCTGTGAACTCGCAGCACGTGAGTTGTGTTTCGTTACAGACTGATTTGGTGCTTTGGGACTTCTTATGAGCGCGTAGGAGGAAAAGGATATCGCACTAATGCACAGGATTACTAAGAAAGATGAGGTTCTTCAAACATAAGACATTAAACTCCCATTTGTTCCATCACTCTGGTGGGACGAGGTGACGGCGTCTTGTCTCGTCACGGCGCGGCGCTTTGTATCGACCCGTAAAAGGAGTCGGTGTCGTGAAACTCACAACAAAGGTCAACAAAGGTCATTTAAATGTTGCGTATTAAATCTTTAACCGGCGTCTTGATTTCTCAGTGAGTTTCTCAGTATTTGACTCTGTTGTTTTGAAAAATCTGATCAGACAGTAAAGTGAAGACGCTGAGTTATTACCTTCATGAGTTCAAGTTCAGGTGCTGCAAGTCACAAGGACGTGAACAAGAAGGAGCGAGGGCGAAGATTAATTAGCTTCAGAATGACGGATATGCAGCACAAGCTTTCATCCGTTACGGACTAAACAAAAACTTTGGTGATTCTTGTGAGATGTGTAACGCAGCGGCTGCAGCAGCACATCACCTCCAGCTGCTGCAGCCGGAGCGTCCGGCTCTCTGGACCCTCACAGTCGGCAGCAGCAGCAGAACCACACACAGCGCTGCTTAAAGATTCACAGCTCCACTTCTTGTTTACCAAAACTGAATGAATAAATGATGCAACCCAGGAAACAACATGATGCAACCCCAACTCCTCCTGCTGCTGTTCTGCAGCATGCTGAGCCAGCCTGCACACTTCCACATGAACTTGTTTCATCCAAAGTGTTATAATCTTATTTTTTCTTCCAATTACAGCTGCCAGCATCAGGACGTTAGCAGCCCCAAGTGGCAGCGAGAGATTTGTGCTTCATGGGAAAACAAGTGCACTCTCTGCAGGATTAGTCAGAGTGAGACCTGAGCGGAGAGTTTAATGAGTCCACGTTCGCTTTGATGGGAATGTTAAAAAGTTTAAAACCACAGTTTGGAAACGTTTTCAGAACATTTCTTCAACTCGGTCACTTTAGAAGATTATACATCATTATTCTATTTCTTTTTCGTTGTGTAGATAAGTGCAGTGACACCGGCCTCGCTCAGCGGAGGGTCCAGAGCCCTCCTGGTGAATCTAAGTGGGTTTAACAGCAGTCTCGCCTGTTTGTCGATCATCAGGCCGCTGCAAGGCAAAGTATATTTAATGATATGCTGCATGAGATGGGAATAAAAACGGTTAGGAAAGGAAAAGAGAATGATGAGGAGGAAGACGGATGGAGAGATGGATGGATCAGAACAAAATGTCTGCAGAAGGGAGAGTGAAATATTAAGACGCTGCAGTCAGACTGGATTTTTACCTCAATGTTCATCGTGGCAGTGATTTTTTTTGTGACAGAGAGAGAAAAGTGGAACTGACAAAGGTAATAACCAGATCTATCTGAAATTGAAGACATTACAAATGATAATAATGATCTTTGAACAGTCCGACAGTAAAATGACCCACCTGTGATCAGAACACCTGAACAGTGTCGTACAGAAAACACGACATCACTGTTGACTGTGATACAGAAACTGTGAGTCTATATTAACAGAGCGTGTTATCGCTGAGATTGTTTTTTATCTACATAACGAGATAAACGTGTTAATTAACACTGATGATTTTGTTTGTGATACAGAACAGACAATATGTGCAAACTGTTCTCTGACAGCTCGAGCATCATTAACTCTGTCAGGACGTTAATGTTTGAGCGAGCGCAGCAGCAGAAGCGCTGGTTTCATTCAGAACCTCTGCAGCCACCTGAAGCTCACATCTGGATTTATTAACCAGAACTGAGGGAGAGAGTCCACATCAGTGTTCCGGCACTCACACAGTGCTGGTGAATGTGTTGAAGTGTCCGCGCAGTGATTACATTTCTTTTAAACTGTATTCAGCAATAACAAAACATTTATACACATCTGAGCGATACTAATGAGCCTGACAGTCAGAATCCAAGTAAAACAAGCTGCTGCTCAGTGGAGAGTAACTGAGCAGGCAGGAGGACGTGGAGACGGACGAACAGCAGCACGACGCTTCTGTTAACTCCTTGTTAAAGTTTAAGACCAAGACGACTTCTATCAACCTGTCGCCACCGTCGGCTTTACCGCCTCGTTTACTGACAGAGGGGCGAGGACAACGTGTGTGTGTGTGTGTGTGTGTGTGTGTGTGTGTGTGTGTGTGTGTGTGTGTGTGTGTGTGTGTGTGTGTGTGTGTGTGTGTGTTCTCTCATATAAGAACTGCGATCACTTCAGACCAGCTGATGTATCTCCGTACGTTTTATGCGCAGGTATATTTTCTTTGATGTGTATTTCAGATGTGTTTAATGTTGTTTATTGTGTTTGTGCACAATTGTGTCAGTGTGTTTGTGTGTATGTGTGTTGTTGTGTGTACTTCAAGGTAGCCGGCCTTGTGCTGTAGTTTATAAGGTTTATTTGGAGGTTTATGTGGTGGCGCTGAGCCTGCATATATTTCAGCAGGAAATGAGGTCATTATGGCCTCCCCAAATACACACACACACACACACACACACACACACACACACACACACACACACACACACACACACACTTCTCAGAGAGGCATGAGGTTGCATACTTAAACAATGACACCTCTGAACAGATGTCTGTAATTTATACGAGTAATCAAACAAACCACACCCACACACAACCTGCAGCTCTCTGTCTCTCTCTGTCTCTCTCTCTGTCTCTCTCTCTGTCTCTCTCTGTCTCTCTCTGTCTCTCTCTGTCTCTCTCTGTCTCTCTCTGTCTCTCTGTCTCTCTCTCTCTGTCTCTCTCTCTCTCTCTCTCTCTCTGTCTCTCTCTCTGTCTCTCTCTCTCTCTCTGTCTCTCTCTGTCTCTCTCTGTCTCTGTCTCTCTCTCTCTGTCTCTCTCTCTCTCTCTGTCTCTCTCTGTCTCTGTCTCTCTCTCTCTCTCTCTCTCTCTCTCTCTCTCTCTCTCTCTCTCTCTCTCTCTCTCTCTGTCTCTCTCTCTGTCCATCTTCCACATGTCTACATTGCCTAAAAACTTTTAAATGTCCTTTCATAAAAGAAATTATTATCAATTTGAGTAGAGATGAGTGGAGTGGATTGAAGCTGAACATGTGATATCCAGATGTTCGTGTATATGTGAAACTATTTCCTTTATCTTCAATACATTTTGATGTTTGGACTGGAAACTGTCCAGTGCTGATGTGTGTAGACGCTCCTGTGGTGTGACTGTCAGCATATGTAGGAGCTAATTTGGATTATTTCCTGAATCAGATATCTCAGGTGTGACAGGACTGAGCTTGTTGAGCATGCTGATGTTTGAACATGACGTGAGCTGAAGGCCGACTCGACAAGCTGTCTCGGTTGAGGGTCGGACTTCTTGCTGGAGTTGTAAACTTGGTTTTTGTTACATTTAGGAGTCGGCTGACAGTCAGACCCCGTGTGTTTCCATGGTAACGTGGATATCACTTGTGGTACGTTTTTATTGTTTTGTATTTTAAGCATTAATTGTCCAACAGCATGAGAACATTTTGATTATCCGAGTCGATGTGGAACGACTCCGTGTTTGAAGGCGATGAGGTTGATTTAAGGCTTATTAGCTGTTTCCTTCCTCTCTTCTCACCGACCGTATCAGGTTTTAATTACAGGAAGTTTATCGTCATCTCATTCATTCTGCACAAACACCTTCTCTAAAGGTAACAGTGTGTGTTGGCTGAAGAGGAGGAGGACGCAGTAAAACGTGGTTATTCGACACAACAGCGAAACAAAACACCTCTATCATTTTCCTCCCAACCTCTGCACGGAAACTTCATCACGCATCAATCTCAGGCCCGTTTTGCCCACTTGGTTTTATTGCTGTCTGCATTTCAGCCGGCTGAAGTGCTGCTGGAAACTTCAACAATGCTCTCTCTTGTTGAAGTGGCCTTTTCAACACAAGGCCTCTGTCGCCTCTGCTTTGGCTGGAATGTTCCCTTTTACTGGAATGGAGGGGGAGAGGGACAAAGAGAGACACGCTGGCAGAAAGAAGGGGTGATAAAGAAGGGTAGGAAACAATCTGCGAAAGAGAGGAAAGACTGAGGGTGGAGAGAGGGAGAGAGACAGATGGAGGCAGGATGCAGAGATTGGAAACCATGTGAGAGAGAGTGCCAGGAATATGCAAGTTCTCGGTCCAACCCACCGGGCGATTTTGGTGATAAGTTCCTTTTTTCTGCTGATAAAAGTGAGCTGATGACTGAATATAAAGTGGGCGAGCAGAGAGCGGAGATATGGAGGCCGAAGAGAGAGAGAGAGGTAAAACATCAAGGTGAGGAAGAGGACGGCGGGAGACCGAGAGTAATACTGTCTCAGAGCGAGAGAGAGAGAGAAATCTCAGCCCTTGCAGGAGAGGTCAGCTGGTTATTCCACCGTTGTGCCTTTAAGACATAAAGCCCAGTATGACTTATGAATGACAGAGGTTAAAGAAGGATGGAGAAAGAGCCGAGAAAGAAGGACTAAGATCGATCAGCGGGGTTGATGCGCCCGCTGGACCATTAAACTGGGTGTCAGAGACAGGGTTTCTGCCAGCCAGAGCTCCAGCGCGTCAGAATTTACAGCGCGCCTCGCCCCCAAGCATTCCCATAAAACACTGCAGATCCATTGTTGTCCAGGCGGACCCCTGACTGAGCAGCAGACCAGAGGTGATGGAGGACCGCTGCACAAATAAAGTCAGAGGAGAGGGAGAGCTGTCGTCTGGGCCGACACAACAATGCAAATCTGCTCATTCATAAATATATTATTATTTTTGTTTTTAATATTCCGACTGGGGAACAAGACGAGAGCTTTGCTGTGTGAAGGAGAGAAAAAAAGGGATGCAGCCAAGCAGCATCGTGGGCTGAAAGACCCGTCCTGCACCGGAGATGATGAAAGACATGGAACAGTGAACGCGTGGGTCCGAGGAACTGATGGTCGTAAACAAACAGTTGAGCCACAGAACGTCTCCACCACATCAGCCACACAGGCAACAACACAAACTCAGAAATATTTATATGTTCCATCAGTGAATGAACGAGCTGCTCTCAGAGGAAAAGAAGGTCTCAGAAGCTAGAGAGGTGGCAGGGTCCGCCACATGTAAACAACGTACAACAGTATAAACTGTGTCGTCCGTGACGATCCGTTTGTTTATGTATTATTATAAAACAAAGATTTAATTATTATTATTATTATTATAAGTGAATAAATGAAGTTGTGACATTGTTCAAAGGTTCAACATTCAGCTATGTTGATGCTGCCAACTGGACCAATCAGAAAAGAGCTACATTGATCATTAGAATCATTGATAATAACACTCTGATAGTACAGATCCTCACTTTCATCATCTGAACATGAAGCCTGCTGTGGACATTTTTCATGTAATAATGTATATTTGACCTCAGACAGACAGACGTTAGAAGCAGAGACAGTGGAGGCGCTGATGGGAGGAGAGGAAGTTATCAGACTTATTCACTTCCATTATCACCTGTCAGAAATACCTTGTCCTCCAGATGAGACACGCACACACACACACACACACACACACACACACACACAGTTGTTCTAGCCGCAGTGTTTTCAGAAGAATGAAATCATCTTTGCCTTGTAAAGGATCGACAGAACACAGCTGACTTCTTCTCACAGTTTAACTGCACAGAGACGAGATCCCGACTGTGTCCTTGAGAAATAACATTCAAGAAAATGCAAATTTTAATAAAAAAGAACAAATAAAAGAGAGCTTATCCTCAGCACACAGGAGTGTTCACTGACACTTTGTGTGTTTGTGTAGGATGTAAGTGGGTGTGTGTGTGTGTGTGTGTGTGTGTGTGTGCTGTCCACTGTGTTTACACCCACGCACACTTTCATCTGTACATATATTACATGTTTGTTTGTTTGCATCACTGTGTGTTTTTCTTTCTGAACTTCTTTGAATATGAATTGTGTGTGTGTGTGTGTGTGTTAACATGTGACACAAATCATGCTTACCTCCCTCTGAACCCATACTGTACATGTCTCTAGTGTGTGTGTGTGTGTGTGTGTGTGTGTGTGTGTGTGTGTGTGTGTGTGTGTGTGTGTGTGTGTGTGTGTGTGTGTCAGTCAGAGGTAAGTAGGCCACCTGATCCCTGCTGAATAATTGACGTCCGGTCAGGCAGAGAGAGAACAGTGCTGATGCTGGCAGGTGGACAGCAGGACAGAGAGACGGAGATGTTAAATAAGCGCTGGATGCTGACTGTCCTCAGAGCAAGGCATTAACTTTGATTTGGTTTGATTTGAGGAGAGCACATGATGAGGAGGAACAGAGCTGGAGGAGAAGCTGCAGCAGCATCATGAGGTTTAAAGCAGAGAGATGAAGGACGACACAAACACATGGCTTCATCGTCATGTGGAGAGGAACGTGTGGCAGACGTCTTTAATGAGACATTACACTTCAGCTGTGTTGCAAACATTAACACATTCAACATAGAAGAGCTGAGCAGAAACAAAACAGAGTTTATCTTCCTCTTCATCATCTCTCTGTCATCATCAGTCATCAGTCTTCAAATAACTGTTAATGAAGACATCGTGACCAGCGTCTTCTCGTTCCTGTGTGATTAACGGCTGTTGAGAACGAAGTAAAAAGGACAATAAATACGGACCAACAGCACCTCCAGTGACGAGAGCTGAGCAGCTGATGGATAGATATCAAAGACAACAGCAAAGCAACACACGACATGATCAGAGCAGAAACAGGTCGGACGTCTCTGTCTTCAAATGTTACGGTCGGACTGAAGATGAAGCGTTTGCTGATTTCTGCAAAACAAGTGATCCGTCACTGAAAGTGACTTTTTTACAGAATGGAACATGTTAATCTGTGAGCTGCAGGCGGGAGGATAGACAGCGCTCAGATAATAACTTCCTTCTATTACCTGTTTTTTATGCTAAGCTAATACAATGTTAACTGCAGCTTCATGTACCCGCAGAGAGAGCAGTATTGATCTTCTGCCCTGAAACTTTTCCTTTTTACTAAACCTCGACCGTAGAAAAGAGCAAAAAGCTCAGATAAATCTCGTTCGACAGTTTAGACACTGACAGATGCAGGCGTCAGATCTGCCTGCTGGACAAATCATTTTTCACTCATTTATTTTGGCATATCCAGATTGATTCAAGCAAACCCACAACAAGAAATCCAGTTCTTTGATTCCTGTCAGATTCCTGCAGATGCATCTCAGTCTTTCGTTTTCAGTGCGTCCAGACGGTTTCAGGAAGTCTGGACGACAACAGAAACACAAGAAATGTTTTTGAAAGTTTGCAAATCAGAGTTGGTTTGAATTCACAGCATCAGAGTGGAAGACAGCACTCAGTCAGATGATCATCTGAGCGTCACAGGATGATTGTTTGAAGGAAAACAGTTCCTGACGCCTCAGTTGTTTCCACAGTGACCCGGTTCTGACCAGAACACAGTGTCACCCTCAAATCCAGAGTGACAAAGTTCATCAGAAAACCTGCTGAAGCCCAAACTTGTCGTCTGATGAATCCGCGATGTGTTCAGGTTGGTTTCAGGAAGTCTGAGCAGTAAAAACACATGAAACGTGATCTGAGCCACATTTGGCTGAGGTCGGTTCTGCTGATGTGTCTCAGTCCGGCTCTGTGGACCATGAAACTGGATGTCAAGGTGTCTTCTGCATCACCTCCTGCGTGACAAAACAAGTGGTGGAACTTGGTGAAAAGCCGTGATGGGAAAGTTCACTTTCTACACGAGTTCAGTTCACAGATTTTAAATTGAACTAGTTCAGTTCATAGTTTATAATTCAAAATATTGACTTAAGTTCACAGTTCCAAAAATGAACTAGTTCATAGTTCTTTTTTATTTCCAGTATGCTGCTGCGAGCTGTTATTTCTCTAAATCTTTGCCGCGGCCCATATAGAACCACAGACAATAATTATTTCATCAGTTTTAACACTGAAGCTGCAGCTGCAGCTGGAGATGAAGCCAGCAGAGCTGCTGCTGTAACACTGTTCATGTGATCCGGCTGGTGGAGGATCTGTGTTGGCTCGCTGCTGTCGTGTCTTCTGATTTTTTATTCACTCACAGACCTCGACAGGCTCGCCGGGTGCTTTAGTTCAATGTGCCGTCTCAGGTTTGGAGTTGACGATGTTGATGAACGCAGTTGCTTCTTGAAACACGGCAGGTGAAGTTTACACAGAAAGGTCTGTTAGTTTTAAGTACTCATATGAAGATGCCGTATTAATGGTGGAGGCAGTCTGAGGTGCTGCCGTCGTTCGTTTTTGCCTCCATGCTTCACATGTTGATGACACGTGTCGGTGCGACTCTGTGGTGGCTGGTGCTGCCAGATGGGAGTTTTCCTGCTACATATTACGACCTGTTTACAGTGTGTTAGCTGGGTTTCATTTCTTGATGGAAATCTGGCACTCTTTTGACCGAAGTTAAACTGAGAGAGAGCCGTTCACAAACACCAGAATGAACGTGTTCACAATAACGTTCATCAGGCAGAAATACAGTACGTTCAGTTCACGTTCGCCCAAAATATGAACGAGATGATGAACACGTTCAGGCTCAACACTGGTGAACAGTCTGATGTGATCACTGTGATTCTCAGTGTGTGCAGTCGTAAAGATCTGCTGTGAGAAACGATGTGATCGGTCTGCAGTCTGAACAAAGTCACCTTGGCTCTGTTTCTGCGGGTGGTGTTGGAGGACTTGTTGTCACCTCCGCCCTCTCTCCACCTCCGTCTCCCCATGACTCTGTCAGAGTTTAAGTCTCTGACAAAGCCCGAGTGAAGCACTTTGGTCATGGGAGGGTTTTTGGAGCGAGGCTAATCCCCGGAGGATCAGCTGATTAGGAGACGGACTGGATTTTGTGCAGTGTGAGAAAAGTGTGTGTGGCTGCTGCTGACGCTCTCCACACCGTGTCTGCTCACCTCCTTTCATTCTGTCGCCTTCACCGTTCTGCAGTCCTCTTTTCTTCATGGACCTCAATATAGTTTCTGTCCCACGTCTCCTCCTCCTCCTCCTCCGTTCTTCATCTCCCCTCTCATTTCATTTCCCCTCTCTGCCTCCACCTCTCCTCCTTCGTGTCTGGCCTGAGGTGTTTCCTCTCAGCTTCTCATCTGCTCGTCCTCTTTTCTTGTCAGTGTTTGAGACGAGGACCCCTCTGACTCCCTCCTCTGCTCTCCTCGTGTCCTTGTCTCCTACATCACCTCTCTACTTTTTTTAAAAACGTTATTTTCATCTCCCTCCTCGTCTCACTTTGTTTCTTCTTTATCTCTCTGGCGTGCTTCACATTGTCCTTCTCCACATTGTTATTCCTCTTTCATTGCCTCATCTGACATCGGCGTCTTTTGTTCTCTGTCTCCTTTCACATCATCTTCTCACTTTTTCATCACTTGTCTTTGCATCTTTCTCCTCATGCCTCCCCTCCCTCCCCTCCTCCTGTTTTCATTGTTTCTCTGGCTTCAACTTGTCTTCACCATATTATGATCGCGCTCCTCTTCCTCCACCTTTTACCGTAAAAACTCTTTCTCTTTCACTTCCTTCTCTTGTTCCTCTATTTGTCTCGTGTTTTTCTCGGCCTCATCCGTCCTCTGATGTCTTTTTCATGGTTTATCTGCCCTCATTCTGTTCTCCCCTTCTCTCTTCTCATACATGTGACTTGCCCGTCACCTTCTCTAATCTCTTTAATTCACTCCTCCTCTCTCCAATGCGTTTTCTTGAGATTCTTTTTGTTCTTGATCGCCTCCCTCTCTCCTCTCCTCGTCTCCCCTCGTTTTCGTTTTACAGCATCCTGCGAGACCGTCGCTCAGCCCAGAAGAACCCGGGGCGCTCAGACCCAGCACATGAATGTTAACTAGTATTTCCACTTAAAGACTTTCGGCATGTAGGACACGGGGAGAGATCAAACCTGGGTAAAGATTCTTTCACACACACAGCTCAAGTCTTTGCTGACTAAGAAAGACGGAGAAGTTGCTGCCAGGCCACAAGCAGGCTGGAAAACTTAAATCATACGAGCTCGGGATCGGGATGATGCTGAGACTTCTCTAATATTTTCTACAAGGCTTGAGTTATATTTCTACAAGTCCAGATCAGACTGGAGAGAAGTCTTCATGTCATAGATTGATCCTGATTATAACTGATGGAAGATAACTTCAGCTGGATGTTTCAGCCGGTGAGTCCTGAAGTTAGCATCACCGTGGACTTCTCGACAAAGAGACGGTCAGATTTTTCCACTTAAAGCAAAACTCTCGCTAAAATGCAACCTAGTCGTTTTGTGAATGTAGACGAGTCAAACCTTCATGTAAAAGCATAATTATGATGAAAGAGGCAATTTTAAGATTTACCATATTTTCATTTTCAGGTCAAACTCATCTTCAGTGGGAGTGCTGCGGGCACTTTTACATCAGCATCAAAATCTGTGTTTTTAAATCAGTAAGAAGTCTGGACACAACATGAAACGTTGCTGGTAGCATCACCAGGGTCTCTACACATGAACACCAGCACTGACAACACTGTTTGTGTTCACAGAGTCACTAAAAAGAAAGTTTTTGAGCAGCTCATGTTAGCAGCAGCTTGTTCTGCAGATCAAATGAACCTCTGCACTGTTACCTTTAGACAAAAGGCACCAGAACAGAGTAAATTGTATTACAGTAGTCGTTCTGTATTGATTTGTCTCTGGTATCGATGCACCTCTGCACACCTGGATCTGTGTTGTTGTTCTGTCGTGTCTCTCTCTCGTCTTTGAGCCATTTGAATAAAATTTGATTGCATGAGATCTTTCAGCCGTCTCAAATATCAGTGATAAATGGGTTTGGCATCAGTCAAAGAGCGAGGACTTCCTTTTAGCTCCATCATTCTCAATCAGCCATCAACAATAACACAGGCAGAGAAATCCATCACAGAGGAGAAGGAAATCATTTCTCCTCCAGCAGCCGCCTCAGTAGAGCAGAATGCAATGCCGCCACAAGATGTTGAATTTTAATTGAGGGCCACGACGGGACTGGAATAATATTTCTGTCACGATTAATCACTGTCACTAATTGCTCTCTCGACCTACAAGTATAATCTACAGCTGAAGCTCAACAGGTTCAGTCATCTTTTCCGAGGACTGCTGGGAGTCGCTCAGAGAAACGGAGGAAATCACAAACTGAATTACAACTAGATGAAGCAGGTCAGGACGAGATCGCACTCTCAGAAAGTCACTGAGGAAACTTCTTCACAAAATGACTTCGGAGGCTGGTGATGCGTAACAGTTTATGAGTATTCAAGGATGGATTATTCCTTCAAGTGTCTCAGGAACATGACTGGTTTTGAATATTAGGCGTCTTTGAATCGTTCTGTCACGTCCATTCAGACGCTGCGACTGTTGCGACTCTGAATTCCGTCTTTGAGACGAAGCACATTATCCACAACAGCCTCGTTTTGAGCTTTTTAGGATCAGAACGTTACATAAAACTCTCCCAAATAATAACTTCTCATCCTAATGTCCAGATTAGAGTTGGGACGGGGAGATTACATTGTGCAGGCTGCTCTCCTCTGATGTCGGCTGTTTTTGGGAACATGAGCCAAATCTCTCGCCGTATAATTGCCTGTTATGTTGACGATGAGGCAGCGAGCAGCGAGGACAGCTTGACATCCTGACACGCAGACAGAGAGGAAGACGTCACTCTGTTCCTGAAATAAAAACAGAATATATTTTAATTATCTTAACTTGTCAGGCGTCTTGCAAAAATTACTCCCCCTGATTTGAAATCCCTCGCAATTTCATACTGCATTTTGTTCTAAGTATGATTGTCACATAATAAGTCTGTTTGGGCAATTACCACAGCTTTCATAAGGGAATTACTTTTGCACTTCATTAAAACGAAGCAGAGAATATAATTGCGTCTTGTTTTTTTTGTTTTTTTCTGCCTCCTTCTCCTCGACGGTCCCTCACTTCCATCGCTCTCTGTTTCCTTTTTCTCCAGGAATCTTTCTCTCACATGCATATTTTACGCAGATGCATGTGCACACACACCCATGAAAATGTATTTGAAATTGCAAACAGCTAAGAAGAGTAAGCCTCTTGCATCTCTGGGGAGATGAGACTCAGATTCGAGGTTTTCACTTTGAAAAACAATACACTTATTACGGCATTTTGCCTGCGAGGGAAATCGCTTCCTCCTCTCCGCTTGCTCGCTTCTCTCCGATCCCTCCGCTTGGCGAAGATGATTTAAGAGCTTGTTTAACACAGTCAGGAGCATCTTTGCTTTGCACATGTTGTGTAAGCGTAGCAGTGTGTACGTGTGTGTGTGTGTGTGTGTGTGTGTGTGTGTGTGTGTGTGTGTGGATTCATGTGTATTTATCCAAAGAAAAGCATCAGTGTGTTTTGCTGCAGGATGAAATGCTCAGCTGCAAACCGCGGATCCCTTCACGTTTTATAGGCGGTGTAACACGTCGACATCAGTCACCCTCACATGTTTCTAACCCTTCACTTCAGAAGGTGGAGCAGGTGGAGGTGCAGACTGCATTTCAACATTTGTGAGCACCGCGCCTCGTTTGTGTCGACGGAAAACAGAATTTCTGATGGAAAGCCGGGCCGTCTGCAGCTGAGTCTGCAGAGGTCACTTCAGCCGGATGTTCTCCGTCACTGACACCATTTCTTTTTTTAACAGTGATGGAAAAATCTGAAGGCTATAAAATAGTGAAAGTTGGGGTTGTCTGACGTGGGGTTTTATGAGGCGTTATCCCTTCGTCAGTGTGTAGATGACCGTCAGCTCTCCTCCTGTGTGGAGAAGCAGAGTGTTGGACTGCTGAACGGCGCCGACAGCAAAACATATCAAAGCCACAGCTGATGCATGTGTAAGTGTAGTGTTGTGTTTTGAAAATGTCTGGTGCTGTACATTTCCATCAGACTCAACTTTCTGTTGGGACTTCATTCCCTCGACCGTCTCCTGTCCATGACTGCCACGCACTGTGTGACACGGCTGTCTGACGTCAAAATGGCGTGAGTGCATATTTCCTGCTTGGTTTATACACTAAAAGACCAGCTGACATCTCGACGTTTGTGGAGACCCAATGAGGCGTTTTAAGGCAGAAACATGATCTTATTTTTTTGTGCGTAAATCAACAGCTGCCGTGTTGAATGCATCTCTCTGGCTTCTCTGCGAGTGTTTCTTTGCCTGTAGTTGTTGTACGCTGTGCATGTACAGTGTGTATCTCTGAAGACACAAGCAAAATGCTCAGTGAGGATGTAACCTTTGTCTGCCACTGTTTCCCTCCTCTCTGCTGAGGGAAGCTCTTTCACTTTATTTGCATTACAGCAGAGATGAAAAATAGCTCAGAGACAGCCTGCCGACTCAACACGGCTCGTAGACACATTTTAGCTCCAAAAAATCTTCCACATCACACAAAATCAGGTCTCGGCTCTTTTGTTTTTTAATCTATTCTGACCTTACATCGTGTTTCTCTTCAAAAACAAACTGTGTCTGCAGAAAAAGGAAGCGAACAGCAAACAGAACATCAATGTTTTAACCCACCAACAGTGAATCTCGCCTGCTTTGCCTCATCTGACCTCCTGATATTTAACTCTTTTGATTCACAGTGTGAAAATTAAATCAGTGTATTCAGTAGAAGGAAAAACAAAGCAAACTGTTGGGAATCAGTTTTATTCAGGTATCTGTTTCCATTTCAGTTATTCATGTCGTAAGCAAAGCGAGGTCAGAGTGAGAGCTGTCGTCTCAGATGAATCCCCGGCGGCTCACAGCAGATCAGCAGGTCGTCACAAACAAACCGACTGATCATCAAAGTGCAGCAGACTTTATCGTCACAGAGTTAGTTCAGAGACATCGTGTGTTTAAAGTTCTGCTGCATCACAACGTGGAGTCTTCAGTCTTTATCTCAAGTCTGTGAACGTTTACGACTTTAACAAACTGTCACACGGAGAGACGCTTATTATCTCTGTTTGTTGTGGAGGATATTTAAGTGCAGGGCGAACATTCAATAGTGCAGTCGTGCTAATTGGAGGACAGTTATCTGACAATTACAGGACAACAACACACACTCCAACACCAAATGGCATCCAGTGATTCAGAACAGCAGAATATGTGTGTTTGTGTTGGACAGCTTGGTCCAACTAGAGATGGCAAGTTCTGAAGTCCTTGCGGTTGTGTGTGTGTGTGTGTGTGTGTGTGGGTGTGTGTCTGTCTGTCTGTCTCTCTGTGTTGGCCCCATGTTACCAGATGTGTGTCTAACCAGCGACACACTGTTGGACACAATGAAAATCACTCTCATCTTCAGGATGCTTTGCTGTAACACTGAAATAGTTCAAACTGTAGAGAATTCCTCAGATTGTTCACATGCACAGAAATATTTGCAGATACACACACATGCTGCTGAAACATTTATTTTGATGATGTGATATACTCTACATATATACATACAGTAAACATGTACACATGCTAACAGT
The DNA here is from genome assembly GCF_904848185.1 of Acanthopagrus latus. Taxonomy (NCBI): domain Eukaryota; kingdom Metazoa; phylum Chordata; class Actinopteri; order Spariformes; family Sparidae; genus Acanthopagrus; species Acanthopagrus latus. Next base: position 1,143,989 of record NC_051044.1, read on the forward strand.
CTGTATTTCCCACAATGCAACCTGGTGCATCCTCTGTATGATGTCATCCCTCCTCAGCCCGTATGAGCGTGTTTACCGGCAGCGTCTGGGAAGGAGGCAGATATAGCGAGGGGGTAATTGAGGTCAGACACTTGCTGACCCGAGCGCTCATCCCCAGGACCTCCGCGCTTGCCACACATATCATTAATGCAAAGTGGATTTTAGATCACCATTACTCCTGTATGATTTACTGTGGTGGTGTAAACGGGGCACAGCAGTGTTATGAATTCCCCCGAATCATTCACGGGTCCTTCAGACTGTGTCTCAGAGTTACACAGGGGTAACAGTCGAGAATAAATTATTGCTTTAAGAGTGCAGCTGAATCACTGCTGAGAAGATTTACGGTATTTGGCAGGCAGACAAGTGGTTAAAGAGACCATCCTGTGACTGAAGGTCGCAGGTTTAAATCCTGGCTTTGGTCCTCAGAAGAGGAGAGTTAACTGAGAGCACCGGACATCCCAGCTGCTCCGAGATCTGAGGCTGATGAGAAGGAGCTGGAAAATCAGCAGCAGCATAAAAACATCTGCTGAGACCGAGACCGCTGTCTGAGACAGAGACCGCTGTCTGAGACAGAGACCACTGTCCAAGAGCGAGACCACTGTCTGAGACAGAGACCACTGTCCAAGAGCGAGACCACTGTCTGAGACAGAGACCGCTGTCTGAGACAGAGACCGCTGTCCAAGAGCGAGACCACTGTCCAAGAGCGAGATCGCTGTCTGAGACTGAGACCGCTGTCTGAGACTGAGACCGCTGTCTGAGACTGAGACCACTGTCCAAGAGCGAGACCACTGTCTGAGACAGAGACCGCTGTCTGAGACAGAGACCACTGTCCAAGAGCGAGACCGCTGTCTGAGACAGAGACCGCTGTCTGAGACTGAGACCGCTGTCTGAGACAGAGACCACTGTCCAAGAGCGAGACCGCTGTCTGAGACTGAGACCGCTGTCTGAGACAGAGACCACTGTCTGAGACTGAGACCACTGTCTGAGTCGAAGCTCTGTCAGTGTGTGTTTGCAGTGACACATCCAGCGATGTCGAGCCAAGTCGTGATCTTTTCCTTCAGTCTGACCACATGATTTTGTGTTTCGTCTGAATGTAAAGAAATGTAAAGTTGCAACATATCTGTAGTTTGCAATAACACATATAACCATGAAACTACATCAGCTGTTCCAACACTTTAACATCAAGTCTCTTTGTTCAAGTGCAGTAATTTTATATTTAGATTAAAAGATCCAGTTTCTGGTCTCTTGTCTCTAAGTATACATGGATTATAAAGTGCTGTCAAGAAAAGATCCTTTGACTTGAATACTTAATGTCACTTTGTCGCCTTGTGTTGATGATCAGTGTTTTCTTTATTTGAGTTATTTTTACTTGATGAAAAAGTCTGTAAATGTAATAAAACATAACATCTATTTTCAATCTCTTTTTCTCAGTCAAACTTATTATTGGTCAGATGTGTCTGAAAGTAATTTGATCTGAAACCTGGCGTGTTTTTATTTATTTCAGACCTTTGAACAGTTTCACACTCAGAAGAGATCTCGTCATGTAAAGTAATCTCCGTTAACTGATGGATAACGTCTCTTGTTTTTAGTCTCCATTTTCTCAAATCGAGCGTTTATTTCTGATATTTAGATGTTTTTCAGTGTTTAAATGCACTAAATGTCACACAAGATGTTCTCAGAGAAGCTTAAAGACTTCAGAAATAAAGGCGAACGCATAATGAGCAGAAGACTTTGTTATTTTTGTCGGCTATAAATGTGTCGAAGCAGAGAAGAAGATCTGATGAAGAACTTTAATGATTCACGTGTGCGAGTGAGTTCAATGAAATCAGGAACCTACAGAAGCATCTGAGTGAGAAACAAGACAGAATCAGCAGAACGCTCGCGGTGCTGCTCCACGTGGCCTCGTTCACACCTGGAGGTCTCGTGCATGTCGAGCACGTGGATCCAATAATGATGCAGATGAGTTTGTTGACTTCAGGAGTCGGTCTGAGTCAATAAGCCGTCTGATTGGACTGAAGCCTCTGGAGTCAGACGTCTCACAGGACGCAGTTACTTCAGCGGTTCTTGTGGTTCTGCTTTTCTTGTCATCTGGTCTTTTTCACGGATCGTACGATCTGATCAGAGCAGCTCGTGTGCTTCAACAGTTTGTGGTTAGATTGTAACACAAAATTTATTTAAAAGGGGAAAACCAAAGCTAACTCCAGCCACTGGGCTGTAACTCACCCAGCAACAAGCATCTTCAGATCCTCATCACATTTCCACCGCTGTGTGTCTGTCTGACGCTCTGTTGTTCTGTGTGTTTATCAGATGTTTCAGGTATTCACATGTTGTGTTTTTCATCAGTCAAAGTATTTTGCTGCAGCAGATGACGTGTTTGCCTGAGACACACCCCTGACTCGACCCGCCCGACCTGCCGCGCACACTTCATCCTCAAAACATGTTGCACTCCGTTAGTGCAGTAATGGAGCTTAACTTCATATATAGTATAATATATAATACGCACCAAGAAGACTGGTCCAGTCCATTTGTTCTATATCAACCCACCCTGTGAGGGCAGTTTACTCACCACAAAATGTCCATCGATTGATCCGTCTGTCCGTCTCCAGAACAAATGTGAGCCGCACACGTTTCTGCTAAACTAACTAAACTACAGATGCCGTCAGTTACAACTGAACATGCTGCACATTCACATTTGTTGAGATTTAATGTTCAGCTCAGGTCAGGAAACATCATGGCTTGACTTAAAGTCCTGTTTTGAAAGAGACAGATGGAAACGTCTGCAGGTGACCTCAGAAATACTGACCCTTCGCTGCGTGACGTGAACACGACATGTTCGGTTCACGTTATAACGTTGGATGATAACATTCGATCCTGTCGACTGGGCTCGAACTCAGTGATACTTTCCAGTCACCTCAACATGAATGTTTGACTGAGCTGACTGATTGTAGTTTCTGCTGGTGGTGGTTCATTACTGAGGCTCAGTTCATTCATACGTCCTCCAGTGGTGCTGCAGTTACCATGGCAGCCTCGCCCTCATCAAACACAGCTGCACAGGTTGTTATCACATGTTTGTGCTACAGAGAGAAATATCTTAAAGATAAGATAGAAGATGTAACAGGGCAGAAACAATCATCTCAGAGGAGGAGTGAAACAAATTTTGGTTTGGATGAAGTATAACAGCACATAATGAGTCCAATTAGTATGATGCAACATGTGAGTGTGATGAATCTGCAGCAGGAAACACGGAGGAGAGAGGAGAGCTGCTTCACCTCTGGTGCTGTGACCTTCAGTTCAGTTCAGTTTGTTGTTGCGTTTCATCACTTCTCCTGTTTCTTCTTTTTCTGGGGTGAAACACTTGAACGTGTCCTTCAGGTGTCTCAGTGAATCATCCACATGTATCAGAACGGGTCGAGACCAAGCGCTCGTAGTTCCAACTGCACTCAAACACGTCAGCTTGTTTTCACTGAGTCAGTCGCGTCTCCGTCTGAGAGGAAACTCTGCTGGATGGACCGACAGTGTGTAGCTGTGCTGAATCTTTGTGCCAGCTGATCTGGATTCAGCGGTTCTGTTCGCTCAGCTGGAGCCGACAGTGTAGACCACACATAAAATAACACATTAAGTCCATTAATAATAATCTGGCAGCAGTATGACCTTTGTGTAGAGAAGTGTGAATCAGAGAGTGTGTGTGTGTGTGTGTGTGTGTGTGTGTGTGATGACACATCCCCACCTAGAGGTGAGTTCAGTGATTGCAGCTCACCTGTACAGTCAGTGGCAGCAGAGCAGACTGACAGCAGTGTAGCTGTGTGTGTTGTATGATTGGAGAATCTGATTGGAGGTTCTGACTGCAGTTCTGGAGCTCAGTGGCACATTCAGACACTTCCCCAGGGATTATTGAAGTATTTCTGAGAGGAGTGTGTTCAGGCAGGCGGCCGGCTGGTGAATGTACTCTGCTGTTTTGGTGGACATGCTTTTAATTTGGTGGGAGAAGTTGAATTTGTCTGCAGTGTTCTGATTTGTTGAGCCGGTGCTGGTCGGCCTGTGTGGACTCCAGCTGTTCTGTGCTGTGAAGCTGCGTCATTTGTGTTGTTGTGTCACAAACAGCTCCGGCATCCCGTCACGTGTTCTCTAAATATTCAATGAAAGCTTGTGTTTATACATTGAAACAATATTTTGCGGATATAAAACAAAGAAATTCTACAAATGTACATTTACAAGTACTACAAGTAGAAAGTGACTTCCCGATGAAGCTGAGAGTGGACGCAGCTCTGAACAGTTCTGGTTTGTTGATGATCACAGCTCGGCTTCACGGCCTGCCGAGGACGACTGACGCTGCTCTGACTCAGTCGCTGACTCAGACTTTTAACTGTGAGACATTTGGAGCTTCATTTATTCTAATTCCCTCAGTGTGTTCATGCTTATCTGTGTATTTGAATGTTGATCCCATGTGTTTGGGTCCTTCAGTGCGTCTGGATGTTAGTGCATTGATGTTATCTTGAGTCTTTTATTTCTTCTCTTACAGTTTTAATTAATTCCAGTAGTTCTGTTTCCATCACTAACACTGTGCTGGTGACGATTCAGTGAGTCAGATCCATATTGTTAAATAAATAAAACAGTCAGAAATAAAGAATAAATAAAAATGCAACTAAACACCAGAAATAGTATTAAAGAATAATTATTCATAATAATTTATTCATTCACAAAATTTGACATAAATTGATATTTTCATTTCCACAAACTAAAAAAATGCTTTATTATTTCATTTCTTTGCACATCTTTGCTTCATCATGTGAACAACTGTGCTGTCACTCAAAGTGTTTCACAGGGAGACTCTTCCCTGATTGGTCAACAGTCCGGTGTCTCGTTTACAACCTCGAGACCAAAATCTAGACGGGAATCAGTTTGACTCTTTTTGTTTGTTGGTTTTTTGGAGTATTTAATAGTAAAATAATTGACTGATTGAACCGTTTATATATTTGTTTATTAAGATATATTTCATTGCCTTTTTATCAGAGTTAACTCTGAAGAGAAAGCTGTCAGTCATGTCAGTTATGAACAAAGTTTGTATTATTACGTCATTAATATTGTAAATACTGAAATTCTTCTCTTTGCCAAAACCACATTAAAGATGCTTCGTTTAACTGCGATCAGAAACACGTACAGCAGCTCAGCATTAACGAGGATCCTTCTTCACTCTCCACCTTCCACCTCTTTCACTTCCACATCTTCCTCCTCATCTTTCTTTATCCCGTCCGTCCCCTCTGGGTCAACACCACCTTATGATCTGATCTTTCTCCACTCTAATGTTGATGCAGTAAAGGCGGAAAATAAAACCCATAAAACCTTCATGGCTCCGGTGCCTCCGGTCGCTCCAGCAGCTTCCTGTGTCCGACTGCAGGCTCCTGACGGGGCTCAAGTGTTAAGTGCATTAAAAGAATATATATTTATAGTTCAGACACACGATGACCATGATGTTCACTGACCTCAGACTGATTTCACTTATCTGAGAAAAGCGATTCATCACACTCAGTTGATGTTGTTGTGATCAGAGACTCGTCTCTGTAGACGTGGAACATGTTGATTAAACACAGTTTCTTTGTCACTGTCATTATAAGATGTGATGATGTTGAATTCTTACATTTTGGGAGGTTAGTAACGGATTTATATTACATTCTTCTTTTGTTTCCATAGAGATGAGTTCCTCCACCAGGCTCTCAGCAAAGAGGAAACGTAAACACAGTCGACCTGGACGGTCTGATGAGGACGAGTTGTTCAGGTTGTTCACTCTTTGCTAGTGTTAGTAGAAGACCACTGGATTAAAACACCAGATTCTGTTGCAGTAAACATGACGGGAAAACGTTTGCCTGTATCCTTAAAAATATCCAGCGGCTTCATGCTAGTAAATGTTGAAACACAGTCTTGAACGGTGGTCTCTGGCTTGGCAGCTTTGTCTCCCAGCCGTCACATCACGGTCACTCCCTCCATCTCCTGACAGGAACGTCAGCTCAGAGACAAGAAATGTGCAGTTATATTACACGTACTGTGGAAACGTTGATAGAAACAAACACAAGTGAAAACAGTTCCTGTATTCAGATACTTTGAAGGAAGTCCGAAATGTGAATCATCAGCAGCATATAGAAAGGTAACTAAGTACACAGTATAATGTAGATCCAGTGTTAGTACAGCTCACATGCAGGAGGACGGGAGGAACGAGGAGAGTGAGAGGTGAGATCGGAGGCGGAGAGGGAGGTAAGATAAAGGACGAGATGAAGAAAAACTGTGTCGGAAAGAAAGACTGGAGGCAACAGAACAAAGAGGAAACAAGAGACAATCTGAAAAACAAGAAACACATAAAGAAAGCGAATGATTTAAAACGACCAGGAGGGATATTTATGTAAAAATGAGATTCACTTAAAAACCACAGAGACGACGTCGAGGCCGACGGGACGACTGAAGGTAATCAGAGAGAAAAATGCAAAAAGGTGAAGTTGACGCCGGAGGAAACAAACGAGGAGGTGGAGGATTCTGAATCGCTGAAACAAGAGGAGACGCCTTCAATACACGGTGTTAATATTACAGTAATTATGTTGACATGTTTATTAATTGCTGGTTGGATGTTTCTGACAGACTCAGATCTCATTTCAAACATGGTTTCATGTTCATATCGACGTCTCCCTGCAGCTCAGCTGAGTTTTGAAGAATCGGAGTTGAGTTTACGTCAAGTTCTCACAGTTCATCCTGACGGGAGCACGAGTGTGCACCACATCTCCTGTCAGTCCACGAGATAAGTGCTGAAACGTTTCACTCACAACCTCAGCAGGAGCGATCGGCTGGAAACCGTTAATGTCTGTCGAAGATGTTGTAGCAGTTCGTTCAGTAGATGTTGAGATATTTCACTGAATAAATGTGAGCTTCAGCCTCCTGGTGGCGCCGATGAGACATCATGACGAGGTCAGTCGTCTCGTCAGTGAAGAAACTAATTGAATGATTGTTTGCAGGTGTTTGTTTCTCCCGTAACGTTCGATTTCTCAGTATGTTGAGTCACAGATTGGCAGACAGGTAGATGCCCTAAAATGTAAATGTCAAACCGTCTGGGGGGAAACATGGCCGCAGCCGATAGAGTGTATCACTTTGGCAGCAGGTTTTCTATCCTCTGGTGGCAGGGAAATACATTTGGATTCAAATTTATGAGAGTGAGAGGAGGAGAACGAAGCAGGATTGAGACAAATAGATTTATAGACGTAGCAGAGACGTTCAGCAAATGTGTGATTCAGCCCATGCTGACATTCAAACACTGAGAAATGAGAGCTACAGAAGTAGAGGTGAGGGCCGCGTGATGAGCACGAGCAGGGAAACATGTCGAGAGCTCCGTAACTTAATGAAACAATTTGTGTGATTCTGTGAAGCGAGTCTTATCCTCCGGGTTGTGTTTTCTGTCAGCCCGTCGTTACATTAGCACTGCTGTCTTTACATATTTAGCATCCAGCACCCTCAGCAGGATGTGAAGTGGTGAGAGCGAGCGAGTGATTCATACTTGAAAGAGCCGAGATCATCAAAGTTTTCTTCTTTTTTTTTTATACAGTCTTACGTTGCCTGCAGGCATCTGCAGGTGTGTGAGAACTGTCGAGATCTGCCGTGATGTGAATCCTCTGTGAATCTGACACAACTGTAAGTGATGAAGAAGGAGTTCAGGAGCAGTTCTGTGCTCTGGTTCACTGTAGAGAAAGAAGACTCATCGTCTCAGCTGTGCTGAGAGGATGTGACGACTTTCTGTTTCTTACAGCTTATTTTCACTTCACACAGTATCAGCGTATTGGTGCCGCTGAACGCAGGACATGAGAGAAGGATGTTTGGAGCAGGTGAGATTTATTCAGCACCGTCCTGTCACAGTCAAGCTTTAGGGCACAAATGACAGAAATCAACAGAGGTGTGTGTTCACCTCTGTTCTGTGTGAGCAAAGGGGCAAATGAAACATTTGCATTATTTGTGTTGCTGGTGAACTTTCACCTGTGAAGTCCGTGACTGTGTTTGACCCCTCAGACGAGCTGCAGCTCATATCCTGCTCTGCCCACTTTATACACCGCCAGGCAACATTCACCTGCATGTGCATACGTGTCACTGTGTGTTTAAGCAGTGTTAGTCCTGACACACATGATTTCATCTTGTTTGTCCGAGGGAGCCCAGAGTAGAGCTGCTGCTCCTCAGGCTGAGGGCTGATTATGCGTCCTGGCTGCCTCCATTTGGAGGGTTTCGGGGTTCTGCTACCTGGGAGGAGACCCGGGCGGAGCCAGAAGTCACTGGAGGGATTTCACCTCTCATCTGGCCTGGGAACGCCTCCAGATCCCGGAGGAGCAGCCGGGATGTATCGCTGAAGAGAGAGATGTCTGGAATACCCAAGTGACCACGACCCGACCCGACCCGACCCGACCCGACCCGGTTCAGCAGAAGAAGATGAGGGATTCACTTTATACAAGGAACAAACAGACAGAACAAACATGGCAGCTCACCTGTTTCACTCCTGTTGTATGTTACCTGTAAAGTTTCTTGATTGCATCTTGCACAGCGGTGACTTGATCACACCGACAGCATCTATCCAGCATCTAAACACTCCTGTGGTCGCTCCTCCTGCAGTAGGTGCCTCCAGGACCACACACACACACACACACACACACACACACACACACACACACGAGGTGTAAACAATACTCGCCCACTGTCACGTCTGATAACGACTGCAAAGATTATCTCTACAAATCTGCCATGTCAGTAAAATTTTCACTGCAAATTGGATTCTCAGTAATCTGTGATTGTGTGTGTGTGTGTGTGTGTGTGTGTGTGTGTGCGTGTGTGTGTGTGTGTGTGTGTGTGAGAGAGAGAATGTTTTTTTTCCTCCTCCAGGAAACACAGGAGCTGCAGGGAAATTATTAATGATACCTCTGATAATATTTTGGCTGCAGCTTCAAGAGGCTCATCCAGCTGCTCAGCATGAGGAGCCGTTTGGAGCACAGATCAGTCAGCAGAGCCGAGTCGTGAAGGCTTGTGATCCGGATGACGTGGCAGAATTTGTTCCGAGTGTTCAGCGCGCTCGTCAGGACTCTGACCTCAGCACCGACCTCAGCAGAGGGAGGACATGGAGTCGGTGTCTCTGCTGTGGTATGATCGACTCCATCACACCTCTGCTTGTCCTCAGCCGTTGTGTGGAGGAGTTTAATAGACGTGATGTCTCTGCTCTCGCTGGTCAGTCTGACAGCTGTGGAGTAACTTCTCGATTCCACCGAGCACGAAACTGTAAGCTGCCGTGTGCGACTTGTTGTTGACCTGATGCTGCTGACTTGTTCAGATGTGTTCATCAGTCGTTCCTTGATTTTGTGCTTCTGCTGTGGTTGACCAGCTTACATAGTTCCATCTTTTTTTTCTGTTTTTAGTGTGTTAGTTAGTTAATATTTCCAGTTTTGTTCTGCTGTGGAGTCTGACGTGGCACGTTGTTTTAATTTGAGCCGCCTGACTTCCTGTTAAAGCAAAGCTCCCTCCAAAATGCAACCAAGGCTTTTTTTGTGAATGGACCCGAATCAAACTGTCCTCCAGGTTACGTCTCATTCTGAGGTCGACTCTTCTCCACTGGCAGGACGGCGGCGAGCGGAACAAGCTGCTGCTAACATGAGCTGTTCAAAAACTTTCTTTTTAGTAACTCTGTGTACACGAACAATGTTCTCAGTGCTGGTGTTCATGTGTAGAGACCCTGGTGATGCTACCAGCAAAGTTTCATGTTGTGTCCAGACTTCTTACTGTTTTAAAAATACAGATTTTGATGTAAAAGTGCCCGTAGCACTCCCATTGAAAATGAGCACAGAAATGAAAACTCGATCTGCTCTCGGTCAGACTCGGTGGAAACTGTGGATGAGGACGATCCGGGTGCACGACACGACCCGTCAGAGCTTCTTCTTACCTCTCCGGTTAGACTTTCAAAAACTTGTGACAAAAATTTCACATATCACAACATATTAGGATTTTTGGACTGTTTCAGTGTTCTGAAAACATTGCAGTTTGGTCATGATTGAAAATAAATCAACACTGTTTGGTTTTGGTTTAGAAAAAGATCTTTCTCTGTGTTAAATAACTGCGTTTAGTCTTGTAAATTTGAAGTTATTGATGTAAATGATGCATCTCAAGTTCCCTCGTCTTCATGTAGCACCATCCTCATGTAACATAATTATCAGCCTCATTTCTTTGTGATGGAGGAGAGATGGGTCGGTTCCGTTTGAATCATTAAAGGTACGAAGTTCATTCTTTGCAGCGGCACCAGAAGAAACATTTACATGCGGTTCTCAGTTTCCAGCTGCAAAATTCATCATTACATTCTTCCCAATGTGTTAGTAGGTGGTGGAGATAAGGTTAACGAGACAGATACAGAATGAGAGGGAACATCAGCGGTGTAGAACACAGCCGAAGATGATAATGACATTCAGAAAACAGCACAGAAAATATGCAGAGAGCAAAAAACCACAGAGGCGGAGAGAAACAGGTGTGTCGGCGGCGTGCAGACAGACAGCATGTGGGCGAGTCGCATTAAACCAGGAGAGAGAGCTGCAGAGCCGCTAGATCCAGGGAGCAGTGATGGGCAGAGAGGAGGTGTCACCCAGCTCGGCTTCTGATTAACTATTTACAACTTAAGATTAGAGATGGCATGAATTATTAACGTGACACTCACTGCTGAGACACACAGAGACGGGGGGAAGAGAATGAGACTCAGAGGTAGACGGAAAGAAATGGAGAAGAAACAGAAAGAGGCTGATGAAGACAGAAAGAGAGAGATGGTGATTATGGGTTAGGAGAGGATAGAGGGAAGGCAGAGGTGAGATAAAACATGGAAGTCATGGGGAATGGCAGGAAAGAAAGGAGAGAGGGAGGAAGGGAGTCTGGTGGAGGTTGACAGAAAGGAAATGATACAGGCTTAGAGCAGGAGAGGAGGCAGACGCCGGGCAGGGATTGAAGCGAAGGACTAGCGGCTCACGAGGGACTCAGGGAGGACAAGACGGGTTTAGCCGAGAGAGGAAAGAGAGCCGGGGAGGCTGGCCGGCTGATAGCAGGAAGGAATGACTCAAGAGCCAGAAATGCAGACAGAGGAGAGATAAGAGAGAAAGAGGGGGAAATGGGAAGGAGAAGGAGAACAAGAGGGAAGCGGGAAGTCATCAGGGAACTGCATGAAAACAAGAGCGTCCCGGTGGAGGCTGAGCGGCGCAGCGACCACGACGGGCCAGTAACCAATCAGATCCCTTCAGTTAAACTGTGATCAAGAAGCCTCCAATCTTCATCTCTCATGAGCTGCAGGTTTCATTCTTCATCAGCTGAACTTCAGCTCAGAAACAGAAAAATGTTTTATATCGTACATGAAAACCTGCAGCTCAAACCCACACAACAGTTTATTATTAACTTAAACACACGTCAGATGGAAATTATTATTCCCAGCAGAAAAACAAATACCAGAGTTAATTAATATTCAGAGTGGAGGATCCATCCAGTCCTGCTTTTAAATGTTTCACTAGTTTTAAACCTCATTGACTTATATGACTCCAGCGAGCTGATACATAATATATCACATGTGATGTTGTCAGACTGCTTGCGGTGAGATTCCAGCCTTAAATCTACTGAAGCCGTCCGGCCGGCGGCCTGTTCCCCTGCAGCCCCTGCAGACCTGCAGACCTGCAGACCTGCAGCCTCTGCAGACCTGCAGACCTGCAGACCTGCAGACCTGCAGCCTCTGTAGACCTGCAGACCTGCAGCCTCTGTAGACCTGCAGACCTGCAGACCTGCAGCCTCTGCAGACCTGCAGCCTCTGCAGACCTGCTCCCTGGTGCATCAGCTTCCTGAGCCCGGCAGTTACCGAGTCCCACGGCGTCAGCCTGCCAAAGCTTCAGCACATCAGCTGGAGAGCCACACTGAGTACCAGCGGCCATCATTTGTGGGATCTCAGCTTGTCACCTTAACTGCTTCTCAGCCAACTCCAAAGTAGTTTCTATTTTAGAAAGTCCCGTCTCCTGTCAGCTCGTTGCCCTCTGCCGGTCCGTCTCACCCGCTGAGTCCAAACCGACCCCGAAACATCGTCCTGTTCTGGTCCAGTGAGACGCACCTCTGAATCTGAGAAGCTGTATAAAATCTGTAATGGCAGTGAGATTAAAAAATGTGGTTTTATGGAAGTCAGTGAGGCATTTTTGGCCACAGAGGTGGTTAGAGGGAGTTTCTGTTACTACACAAAAATACTGATGCAATCAAATAAATGTGGTTGGTAATATTTGACATATCCCAAACTCTAATCATCAGCCTACTACTAGCAATATATAGAAAATTATACATTTTTTGTCTATTTTCTGTAATAAATAATTCACAATTCAAATAATAAAACTGCCATTTAAAGGGTTAAATTATTATATTATATTATTGCGTGTTTGGTAGTTTTGAGAAGATCTGAAGTTGTTTAAGTGAAAATAAGCAGACACGATATTGATATATGGTGATTTAATGGCATTTCTTTTGTGTGTGAACATTTTTGCCACAGAGGTGGTTACAGGTATAGTAGTATAGTATAGTATAGTATAGTATAGTATAGTATAGTATAGTATAGTATAGTATAGTAGTCATTCTGAGGAGGACACAAGTTAAAATGTCTTCTTGTGCCAGTTCAGTGAGTCGCACGTCTTATATTCACTTATATTTTCAGATCGTATCTTTAATAGGACTGTAAAACTGACTGAATTTCAGCTGAATAAATATCGCAGGTTATTTTTGCTCTCTGGCCTTTTGACCGGCAGCTTGTGAACATGATGGAGGAAGAAGACTGAACGCTGCTGAGCGAGTGACTCCTGCATGTGAAAGAGTTTCTAACTGGTGACGTTGTTTCTCAAACTAAGAATGAGTCGGGGGTCGAGCTGGGTTCGTACAGAGCTGCAGTCTCTCACTCAGCTGTGAGCAGAAGGAGTCGCTGTGTTTAAAGGACAAAGTCAGCTGACAGTCTGTTCAGCACCGCCACACATGTACCAAAGCTCCCTGCTACTCTGTGTGGAGCCTGCATGCAGCCACAAATCAGCTTTTATCATAACGCCAGAAGCCAAACTTGGTGGATGACATGAATAAATATATTTTTATCATAAAAATTCAGAAGGGCGAGGTTCAACAAACGCCCAGATTGAACCGTTGACAGCGGCTCAATGAGAGTTTCCCTCAGAGTCCCGTCCTGTCCGTCCCCCTGAGGCGAGGACAGCACTTAAGCTTCTTAAAGCCCAGAGAGACGCTGCAGAGCCGCCTTCAGCCCTTTGACTGGCCGCTGTGGCGCAGCGATCTGGAGTTTATCAAACTGGACTTTGTTGGGTTTGCGGTGTCGGGCAGGAGACGTGTCACAGTTTCTCAACAGACTGAGAAATTCCCTCTTTATTTATTCGCACAGCTCTGTTCTGCTGAGCACACATGTTGTTAAGCAGCACGATCTGTCTTCACAGTCATATCGTCATGTACATTATAGTTCACCGACGAGCTGCAGTGTGGACGCTTCTACAGCGTTTTTCACTGAGGCGACGAATGAACGGGACCCTGGTGGTTTGTGTCGAGAGACGAGGAGATTTCTTATTTATTTCTCACTTCCAGGTTTCTGAGATTCAAATCTTCCAGAAATACCAGAAACAAACAAACAGAGAAGAGAAGAAGCATGTTACAGTTAAAGGAACATACAAACCGCTGGGACACATCCAAAACCATCAGTGTGCTTCCTAACAATAGAACATTTTATAATAGACAGATTTTTTTTTAATGAACTTCTACATGTGCTTAATTTAATTTAAGGTCTCTGAATAATTGATTCTGAATAAAGATTGCTCCAGAATGACCTCCTCTCGTTTAGTGGAGAGTAAAAGATGTAATGCCCTCTGGGCTGCTTTCTTTCATCTGACCTACTGAACATTATTCACTGGATTATAAACAGGCTTTGTTCCAGAACAGAGAGCATCTCAAGGAAAAACAGGGTGAGCACGACTCCCCGACCCGGAACGGTGTGTGTTTGTGTGCATGAGTGCATTTACCTACATGGATGTGAGCTGCGGTGCTGTGATTTGACACTGATGTGTGTGTGTGTGTGTGTGTGTGTGTGTGTGTGTGTCTATTTGAATGTGTGTTAACCTTCTTGTGTCTGTGTTGGGACGAAACTCTCCTCCAGGTGAAGAGAGTGACGTTAGATGTTGGAGTGTAAACCTGTTGAACTCCAATAGAGATGAGTACATAGCAGCTAACGTTAGCTTAAACTAACTAACACACAGTGGATGATGATGTCCGGTCTGAGGTTTGTAACTCCACAGACAGACTGAAGCTGCTTTTAGATAGAAAAGGAGGCACATTTGCAGCCAGCTGCGATCTGCTGTCTTGTCTATGTGAAAGGGAGGCGAAATATTTCTTCTCTTCCAAAAAGCCTCCACTGGTGTAGGTGGAAACATGTGACGTGACGTGAAGCAGGAAGTTGGGCAGGAAGCAGGTCGAATTTGTCTTCAAAATAAGAGCTTTACATTGCACCCCATTGGAGTTTAGGACTGGGTTCTCAGCGGGGGGCTTTTAATTTGAAAGTATCGTCTGTTAGCAGCTTGCTGCTACAACAACAAGCGGACAGTGAAGACAGCTGCAGAGACCGAGGAGACGCTGCATCTCCTGGATCTCAGCAGCCGTCCAGCTGCTCATCTTGACGTCTGCAGATGAAGTGATGGACTGACTGCTGTGATCAGCTGCTTCCTGGTTTTAAAACTCCCCGGCTATGAGTCGAACAACAGCGCAGGTCATCGACACCTCCACCCACCTCACACAGAGGCCGGCACATCAACGGTTTGGATTTACAGCACTGGAGGTGGAAATGAGTGTTCCCTCTGAGACGTCATACTGGAGGACCAAAACAGACCCCAATAAACCGCCTTCTGTCTAAATCCACGGACCCAGCCGCAAAAAAGACGGACACATTGGCGTCTTGCTGCCCAGGATAACAACAGTTAGTCGCTCCTTTTCCTTGGAAGCGATGGTGTGATTATTTTGTAAAAAGACTGTTTAATCTGGTTTTGTGTTTTTCGGTTTTTGAAGAGAGAAAACACTTGAAACTCATCTGATTCTGAGCCTCGTGTTCAACACTATATCGTGTTCAGAGATCCACAGACCGTCAGTGAATAGTTACAGCAGCTGAACTGTGATTGGACGATGGCTGCCGGGGTGATGGTGGTCAAATGAACACGCCGTGTGCTCACATGCATCTTTGAACACACCTGACACTCGTATGAAAGCCCGACTCACACGGTGCTGGGAGAGAGACCGACAGGCGTATACATCGCTGGAAATACAGAGAAAAGATGAAGGCAGCCACACACACACACACACACACACACACACACACACACACACACACACACACACACAGGTCTCCAGGGTCAAGGATGGATAGAAAGCTGCCAGTAAATTCAGTGTGTATTTTGATTTCACATCTGAGATTCAGTTTAATGAAATTCTGCTGCGACACAAACGGATTCTCAGTCCGTGACTTCTTCTGCTCTTTTGTGCTTCTTGTGAGGAGACGTCAGTGAGTCACTCTGCCGTCGGGACGCTAAGATATATTTTCTAATATGTGCAGTTAAATACAGTAAGATGACACAACACAGTTTAGCTCTGCTGGCTGACGTGACGTGTTTCTGCTGCTGCTGCTGCTGATGATGATGATGATGATGATGATGATTGTGATGCTGGCAGGCTTCTGCTTGTTTACAGCAAAAACAACAGCAGTGATGATGGTGACGATGATTGTGAGTGATGAAGAAACTACATGTCGAAGTAATAATCATCACAATAAACAGGAAGCCAACAAAAGTAAACACACTCTGGTTTAATTGTGTTTGCAGAGGAGGAAGAACACGTCGGATCTTTAACTAACAAACATGAGACGAGTGTGTGTCGTCTCCAGCGAGACGCAGACGTGTTCGAAATGACACTTTTATTTTAAGATCGAATCTGCTGCAAATTGTCCCGTCGCATTCATTTGGCGGTGGTGATTTGGGGGGTGGTGTTGATGGCGATGACAGTAATCATGAGGACGATAATGTGGACTCTAACAGTGATTATGATGGAGAAGGCAATAATGGTAATGACAATGGATAATATGAGCCTGAGAGAGGAGCGAGTTTCTGATAGCTGTGGAAAGGAAATGAATGAATAAAGATGAATAAAACATGTCATTTCTCCTCCAGAGTCCTGAGGAACAAACACCTCGTCCAGCCTGAGAGGACAGAACGTCCCGCTGGTGTCTCATCCAACGACGCTGCGCTTCACGTGAAGTCTCCTCATCAGCACGAGATTTATTACAGCCACCTCCTCCAGACACAACCATAAATAAAGAGTAAGTAAAAAACAGTAACAATGCAGAACGTGTCCAGAAGGAGACAGAAGGATGATGTGTGAGCTTTACAGCTCTTCACCTTCAGTTTTCTGTTTTATGTGACAACATTGTTATGTTGCTGTCAGGACCTGAAGCCACGACAGCATCAGAGGTGAGGGTGTGGTGGCTCCGCCTCCCGGGCCGGCGACCTGCTGCACGATGAAACAGCTGGACAGGTAACGAGCAGGTGCTTTAACTGTGGTTGTCATTAATGTGAAGCACTTTGTGATTGTGTGTCTGTGACAGCTGGCTTGTCTCCCGTTCGGTTTCTCTCTACCAGCAGCGTTAGTTTGATTTCCATCAACAGTAAGTTACAGCTAAAAAACACAACTTTCCCTCTGATAACAGCAGGTGAGTGATCTGTGCACCAGCATGGGACGAATTCACCTGCTGACTAATGTCACCTGTAGTATTAGACATGATGATTATCATGTGTAGAGGGGAGACATTTTGAGTCTTGAGGAATCCTGTTTGATGGACAGATATTTCTTTGGAGACATGAACTTCCTGGCGCCGTCATCAGATCTGTGAGCGCCGTGTGAACATTCTCGGGGACACCAACAGATTCATGTTGTTATGTTTTAATTTCTCTCCATCTCCCTTCATTTCTCATCTCTCCACCTCCCCGCCGTCTGCCGTTACCCTCGTATGAAACACTGATGGAGCCTCTGCGGCCTCGATGTGCTGACCAACCTTGACCCTCTGATTTAATGCACAGTTGGTCGATCTGACTCACAGGAGCACCACCACGTGTGTGTGGGTGTTCTTAATGCATGGATGCACACACACACTCAGCCTAATGCAAGCTGCACACACACGTATAGGCAACAGTGACCACGTGCCAAGCCTCCACACACACACACACACACACACACACACACACACACACACACACACACACACACACACACACACACGACGTCGCTGACTTCAAAGTGAATTAGGTTCGACAGACTCAACACTTAACAGCTTCAGAGGAGGAGAGGATGATGTTTTGCATGAGACAAACTTTTATTGAACTTCATAGTTTGATGTCTGCTCTTCTTAACGTTCTCCGTCTGGTGGATGTGAGGCGACAGGATGTGTTGGAGCCTCCACAGGCGACATCAGCATCAACATTAAGACACAAAGCACCGCTGCAGCATCGACACGAAGATGTTAATGTTACAATGTCACCAGAGTCCTTTCAGTAATTTGCTAACATCAACATGATCCGTTGCTCTTCGCTGTGATGAAGCGTTACCCTCTGCAGTACCTCAGGCTGAGGATGGTGTCAACATGACCAGCACTGGATGTCTTCAGCTTTCAGAATCTTATTTCAACAATAAAGTCATAAATCTGTGAACTTTATAAATATGAAACCATGAGTTGTTGGAGACAGTTCTCTCTTCAGTCTATAAAAACACGCTTGGTGTCGCTGGAAACTAGAAATATCGAGCTTTCGAATGACACTAAATGTAGCATCAAGGAAAAACCATGTTATTTCTTGGCCAAAGTAAAAAGAAATACTAAAACCTTGACATAAATCCAGCTCTAAAATATTTTACAAGGCTGACTGGATGTTAGTCGTGGCTGCAGATTTGACTAACTCTCATGCTGACTGTAGGTTTTGGGCGGCCGGCGTCAGGGAGGTCTCAGCAGCCAGTTTGATTCAGTCAGACTGGATGCCTGTGGTGGGAGCTCTGGCTTTCTGTCACCACTTGTAGAAGTTCTGACAAAAGAAATGATCCTTTATACATCTCGTCCCGGTTTCACTGCAGCCGGTGGTTTCACAGGAGTCCACTGACCAACAGATGGAGCCGACAGACGAGGAACTCGACTGTTAGAAGTGTAAACAGATTTAAAGACGGCAGGTTTCAGACGTTGAAGAAAAGTTTGTCTGCAGCTGTTTTCACACTGAAGGAAACTGTTCCACATGTTAGCTGAACCTCCAGGAGTCTGACTGCGAGTCCTGAATGTAAATCCATCCTGTTTGTTTGCATGGAAACTCTGCAGGGCGGCTTTAATCCTCTGCAGCCCCTCTGGGATGTGAAGCCACAGCGAGCCGTCCTCGTCACCTGCAACAGCTCTGCTCCAGATCCTTGTTGCTGCTCCAGGTTTTCTTTTGCCTGGAGGGATCCGTTCACAACCGCTCTTTGTCACTGATGGTGTTCCCGACCAGAGGGCACCGGCATCCTTCTGTCATCACCGCTGGTCTCTCACCAACAGGTGATGGCTTCAATCTTCGGTCTTTACTTCTCCAAACACTGTGATTCCTGCTCAACCAAAACACTTCTTTAGATTTAAGTCTTGTCTTATTTTTGGCTCGAAGTACCTGATCTGGCTCCATAAACACGAGTGGAAATGTGCCAACCTCACATCAAAAATATATGTTTTACTCTCTGCAAAGATGCCAAATAAAGTATCTTTAAAAAAAAAAAAAAAAAACATCCACGGTGTTGCCCACAAACGTTCAGAGTCTCCTGCTGGTTTACCAGCCTTTCCACCACCATCTCCTCGACCTCCCGATAAGAGAGTCAGGTGATAAATATGTAACGTGAGCGTAAAATAAGATGTTTTAAAGAAATGTCAATAGAAACACTGCCAGCCTCTGATTCTGCTGACCGGGCTGCGGTTCAGGGACGGACCTGGTGCTGCTCCCCGAGCTTTTCAACATTTCTGCCATTTTATTAAAACTGGTGCTGCAGGTTTATTGATAGACACAGTCTGAGTTTTAGAGGCGTTGATGTTGAGATTTATTGAGTTGGTGTTGAGGATGGAGAGTCACGGACTTAAACCTACCAGCTTTGTCCATTTTGGGGTTAGAAGTGAAAAGAAATGAAGGCTGAGGGTGCTGAGCAGAAGAAGACGTGGCACACTGGAAATAATAACTTTAATGATAATGAGATTTAGTGCAGTACTCTCACTAATATATCTCTGTGAAGTACCTGGAAATGTGTAGAGAGCAGCTCACAGGAGCATTAAAATGTAACACCAGAAGTCATTATAACAATTTATTAGAACAAATCCATTATAAATCCTCCGGCGCTCCACCTGGGTGTTAGCAGGCGGCCTCAGGTGCTCGCAGCGCAGCGGAGCTGAACCTGCAGATGTTCGCTGGAGGGAGCGACTTCAGGGAACACACACCGGGGACTTTCACTATAAATTTAGAGATTTCACAGCAAAGTGTATTGCGATATTATAAACATAAGCATAAATACTAATTCCAGTCAGGTATGCAGCGAGCAGCGCCGGGCTGCTGACACCCCGATGTGTCTAACAAAGAACTCTGCACAACTCTGAAGGTGACTCACTTTCTCCAGGTGCGCTCGCTAATAATGAATCCATCCACTGACGGAGTTGTTCCTCGCTGCGTACTTTAAGAATGACAGTGTGAGGATGTGACCTCTGTACACAAAGATCTTTCCAAGGTGACTCCAGCAGGATGTTCTTCACAAAGACAAATGTTATTTTGCGGTGTCTTCAGTTATGATGGTGCTTCTTTCTTCTCCGTGCCAAAGGGAATAAAAGAGATCTGACTGGTCGGGTTGGAAAATCCTTCCGCGTGTTGCCTTCAGCTCGATACACAACCTGAAAGAGTTAATCTCTGTCATGTGGCACCTTGTTCTGAGTCGTTCACAGGCCTGATAGGATTATCTGAAGGTAAACATGATGAGAGAACGCTTTTAATCAACCTCACATCTCTGAAGGAGAAATAACGAGTTAACAGAGTCAGTAGTGTTCAGTCATGTTGGTGAACAGTCACGAGGATCTCTGATCTCACATCACCTTGAACAAAACGCTTCTTTTAACTCTCTGGTTCTGATTGAGAAAGAACAGAATCAGAATCAACACATCCTCAAACTTTAACTACAGAGTAAATCAATCACAGAGGATCAACTGACTGATTGATTTGTCCATCTTCATCGTGCAGCCTCCTGTTCTGTACACGCCAACCAGCCGGCTGTTCACCTGACTTCCTCCTTTGCTGCTTCGCTCCAGCCACTAGAGACCACCACCTGAGAACAAGTTCATTTGAATGTGTCTGTGCTTGTGCAGAAACGTACTCAGCTAACATGAAGGTCTTGATCCATCATGTGAGAAACATTCAGTCTTTCTGTCCACCTGATGAAGTTCATCAGATAAATAATAAGCTGTAAAATATGTTTTCTCAGATCCAAAGATCCAGATCCAGATGTTCTGGAGGAATAAACACCTGCAGTCTCATCGGATTCTGTTCTGATCCGGAGCCGGTTACAGATGGGAGCAGAGCTCAGAGACGACTTTGTGACTTGTGGGATTAAAAAGGTGATTTCTCTTCACTCCTGTTGAGCAGCCTGACTGCAGCAGTTCACAGAGACAGTTACACAGAACCAGAACCAGAACCAGAACCAGAGTCTCTGCTGAGTGCTGACTCTACTCAGAGGATGATCTCAATTCATATACACACACACACACACACACACACACACACACACACAGTCTTGTTTAGCTCTCTCAGTGCAGCGTTGTGTTTTAAAACAAATACCACACGTGATGAAGAAGACCTCCTCTCAGCATCCTCGTCGTGTCTTCTCCTTCTTGCTAGGGTGTAAAAAGTGTGATATGTACCGTCTCACATCTGTGAGCCTTACAGAGCTTTGAATCTCTATTTTTATTCATTTGTTGCTCTCAGCCAAGCACCTCAAAGTGGATGTGCATACTTAAAGAGAGTCGTTCATTCCAGCGAGGGCTACCGCTCCCACTAAGCCTCATTTCCTCTTGAGCTGGCGCGTCCTGTTCTTTCAAGCGTGATAGACAGCCGCCTTACCAGTCGAGGTAATTCAACAGCTAACTCTTGAAACAGATGAAGGGAAGCGTCTAACCTGATGAATACATTCAGCCCAACTTCACTCCGGCTGTTTCACACCGCAGTCATCTGATGATCCGACGGGCGCCGCTCCTTCTTTCAGCTCTGACGGCGAGGTCTCTCTCCGAGGGATTTGACTCACCCGACTGTACTCAGCGCCGCAGTTTAATGACTAATTGGTGGGTAAACCGTCTAAATCCACAGTGTGTCAGCAGCGCGGACCGGGAGGGGAGAGCTGATGTAAAGTGT
>NC_051044.1:1170542-1225542 GCF_904848185.1 Acanthopagrus latus
ATCATTAAAGAAATCAATAAATCTGGAAGTGTACTCAAGGCAGCGGTCAGGATCAGGGTCAGGATCAGGATCAGGATCAGGGTCAGGGTCAGGATCAGGATCAGGGTCAGGATCAGGATCAGGATCAGGATCAGGGTCAGGATCAGGATCAGGATCAGGGTCAGGGTCAGGATCAGGATCAGGGTCAGGATCAGGATCAGGGTCAGGGTCAGGGTCAGGGTCAGGGTCAGGCTCCGGATCAGGATCAGGGTCAGGATCAGGATCAGGATCAGGGTCAGGGTCAGGATCAGGCCGAAGTCAAATGACTTCTCCGCTCCTGCAGACTCGATGACTTTGTGGGTGTTTTACTGGGAAGTCCGTCCAAACCCACAATTCATCCCGACTCACGGGCCTCAAGCTGACTTCTGCAGACGTGCAGAGTCCTGTCGGGCTGCAGACTTCCCTGGTTTAGAAAAATTAATTTATTAAAATGTTATTTGACTCATGAAGGCCAGAAATAATATTCAAGCAGCATGATGCAGAAACATGTAGAAGTCTTCAGGCCTGTTTA
Organism: Acanthopagrus latus; assembly: GCF_904848185.1. Classification (NCBI taxonomy): domain Eukaryota; kingdom Metazoa; phylum Chordata; class Actinopteri; order Spariformes; family Sparidae; genus Acanthopagrus; species Acanthopagrus latus. The sequence goes on from NC_051044.1 coordinate 1,171,093, forward strand.
TCAGCAGTATCACCCCGAGGCGTCACGCTCTGACACCATGACAGTAAACAGGTCACAACACGTGACGACTGCAGTCTGACGACTCGGGCTGCAGCTCCAGACGGTCTGACTAACCCTGACTCTGACTGAGGCTGGTTTAATCCTAGAAAGACGCCACTCGAGGTCGGACTTTCTAGTAAACACAGAGCAAATCTGTCGACCAGACTTCATGACGGGGCAGCTGTCTGATGACACACAACAATGGCAGCACCCCAAAAAACAGAAACAGAAACATGCTGTGCCAACATGTGTGTCTGTGCTGGGGTTTTGGGGCAGGCAGTTGACCGGGACAGGTGGAAGAGTCTGAGGACATCTGGTGGCCAGGTAGAGAATACAACAGGTGCAGGAGCTTTGGAAAGTTAGCTGACAGGAAGGACGGACGCAGTCTGTTGCTGAGTCTCAGTTCAGGTCTGCGTCCTCTGAAGGACTCGGCCTCTGTGGTCTGTGAAGGCGAGTCCTTCAGAGACCTTGTTAACCTGGTCAGCTGTTGTTAAATGTGACGGTCGAGCCTCTGGATCATTTCCTGGTTGAGTCACCAGATGTTTTACCCTTACGTCATGATTTCTGCCGCCCAGGCCCACGAAAGTGACGATCTACGCCACGCGATGTCGCCATTTTCTCTTTTTTTCTTCTTTTTCTGATTCTTTCTTCCCAATTTTGAATTGGCACAGCCTTCGCTCGGTGTTGTGTCGAAATTGGCCTTCAAACGCTCCTCTGAAGGATGCAGACCTGAACTGAGACACAGCAACAGACTGAATTTACTCCACTGAAACAGACGGGACACTGTCGAGCTAACTGTCTGATTCCACTACCTACATGTTCAGTGTACTGATGTAAAAATACTGAAATATCACATTGATTGTTAATGTTTGGAACGGTTCCACTAAAATATCAATACGACCTGTCGATGAAACACACGTCACTGTAGTGCTCATGTAGCTCCTCCTCCAACAGAACAACATTAACTTACATGCTAACATGTAGCATAGCAATGTGTAGATGCTAACATGTTTTTTAATTGTACCCTCCATCTTTGGTCTGCTGCTGAATCAAATCTCACAGTGATATAGAGGTAAAATTCTGCTTTACTTTTATCTGACAGCTTCAGTTTCTAGTTACAACTGAACATGTTAAAGTACAATTTAAACAATAATTTTACTGAGAGTAAAGTAATATAACGATAATAAAATACATGTTTAAACTTATCATGTTGTGATATAACTGTACTTTTACTCAAGTATGACTTTTAATTTCATAGTGATTTATAGATTTTAACACATGTAACTCTGCCTGTCATCACCTCGGGCCGACTGTAGGTGGCAGCAGCTGAGGACAGATGAGCAGCAGCTTCAGCTTTAAATATGGAGATCTGCAGCAGTCATCTCCTCTCTGCTCCTCACACACACACACACACACACACACACACACACACACACTCACACACACACACACACACACTCACACACACACACACACACACACACACACACACACACTTCATCATGCTGGATGAAATGTGCTCCTCCTCCTCCTCCTCTTCCTCCTCACAGTGACTCTGAACACGTCCTGACATCACAGGATTCAAATCCATGTGCATCTTTTTAATTTGCTCCTTTATATATTTTATAGTTTTTAATAATTCCTCTCTCACAGAAACAGAAACATCCGCAGACTGAAGCGGCTTTAAACACTCTCTGCTTTATTTCCTGTGACAATCAATCCCACTGTTTCTAATTGGATGGGGGTATCACCCCTCCTCCTCCTCCTCTCCTCCTCCTCTCCTCCTCCTCCTCCTCTCCTCTCCTCCTCTCTCTGGGTTATTGTCACTGACAGTCGGATTATTCCCGCACAGTAGCAGCCTGCTCTTCATCCTCCTCCTCCTCCTCCTCCTCCTCCTCTCGGTCCGACAATGCGGGCACCAACTAAGGATTTATAATTTCTTCCTGCGCTCCGCGCCGCTCAGTCCTCTGCTCCACGGTAAGACATCGTCTCTTTAACGTGCGTGCGTGTATGTGTGTGCGTGTGTGTGTGGACCATGTGCACGTCAGATGAAGCTCCGGAGGTTATCGGGGAACAGACTCGTGTACAGTAAAGTGTTATTCCGTGTTGTTGTCAGTGTGAAAGGGCGACTAACTTCCAGAGAGCTGAGCTGCGTGCGCTGCAGTGTGTGTGTGTGTGTGTGTGTGTGTGTGTGTGTGTTCTCTCCTCATAATGACCAAACGCTGGTAATTAAAGACGCTCCGCGCCGCCGTGCGCAGTAACAGCGGTGATCCGTGTCGCTGGTCGGCGGTGTGTCCGCTCTCACAGCGGCACCGAACATCGGACGTGCACTTTGTCCCGCAGACACGATGTGTGAGGATGAAACACTGAGATTTCTGATTGTCATTGAATCTTTCACTCTTCCTGATTCCTCTCACTGGAGCCCCCCCCCCCCCCGGACCCCACCGATACCCCCTACACACACACACACACACACACACACACACACACACACACATTAATCCCCCTCCTCAAATTTTGGGTGGCATATGGCTCCGTCCTCCCGGAGGCTCACAGATGTTCAGTCGTTACATCAGCAGCCTAGTTTGGAGACAAGACACTCAAACTATAGTCTGCCTTCTGGCTGTGTGTGTGTGTGTGTGTGTGTGTGTGTGTGTGTGTGTGTGAGTGTCTCTTTATGGCCGAGTGTGTGTCAGTAATTGGGAAGGTCTGACGGCCTCGTGTTCTCAGCAGAGGGCTGTAATTCTGTGCCGTATCTCACCGGGACGAGATGCAAATGTTCCTCTGTGAGTCTCTGCAGGAGGAAGCAGCTCGGCAGAAATCCTGAGCAACCAGCAGAGCTTCCATCCTCCTCGTCACGCGTCACATGCAGCAGTGTCGCTCAGTCGCCCTCTGCTGGTCAGAAATCCAGCTGAAACCCGCTGAGATCAGCCGTGTGTTCGTGGTCTGAATGCGTCCGCTCGGCATCTCACTCCCGGGTCAGTCGACTCTGCAGCCGACGTGTTTCTGTCATCTCGGCTTCGATCGAAGTGATGACACGTTACCTGGTGGTGGCTCGTAAATAATGAAGACAGTTGCTGGATCTCAGCTCAGGGTCGGCCTCCTCTGACGGACTCGGCCTCTGCAGGAGCCTTCAGCCTGGGACAGACTTCAGATGCTCCTCTGAAGGATGCAGACCTGAACTGAGACTCAGTGGTTGTTCGGTCTTTTCCAGTTTTCTCCTCCGTTTTAACTTTCTGGTGCGTTTGTGACGTAACACGTGACGTCAGAGCCAAACGACGTAACGCTTCAGATCACAATCACAGACCGCAGGAAGTGTGAACGTGGTCAAGCAGTTTCTAACTCGGAGTAAAAGCAGCATGACTCCGACACTCTTCACTCCGCTGCAGTCGTATCCGCTGTATTCCTACTTCCCATGATACCTTGCATGAAATAAATAAATAAATCTACCAAACCTCGACCGACTGACATTAACGGTGCAAAAGCAATCGAGAGCTGAAGCCCCGCCCCTTCCTGTCCCCTTCATGGACGTTACTGGATCAAACCTTCGCCTGGTACCGAATGTAGAGAGAAAGATTAAGTATTGATCCAGAACTTCATGCTGACGTCAATATTTTATTTATTTTCTCCACATTCGTGTGACGACTTCCAGGAGTGACCTCGCGACCCACTTCAGTGTCCCGATCCTCAGTTTGAGATCCAGTGCTTCATATAAGTTTATGTTCACATACTTCATCATCATCATCATCATCATCATCATCATCAACTGTTATGTTAGTGAGTGTGAAGCAGTTTGATCACAGACTGCCTTCATGGATCAATAACACTATTAAATAACATCCACATGTCATCTTTAGTTTATTTTCTGCGTTAAACATGAAAAAATATCAACAACAGTTTTCTAAAGTCCATGAAGACAAAGAGTTACTGAGATAATCAGAGTCAAAGACATCCAAACATTTTAAACATTACACCGGTTGGGAACCTCAGCTCTGAAATCTGAGAGCGAGCATGAACACGAGACGACGTGAGGATGAAACACTGCAGCAGAATAATCTCTGTGAGGAGCAGTTTGCAGATTTTCCTCAATTTGAAAATGAACTCAGCTGTCTGTTTGTGTTGAACTGAACCTCAGCAGCAGTTTCACTGTGCTGCACTTCACTGACCTGGAGATTTACACAAAAACAAATCTGCCTTCAGATCGACACAATAAAACTTTCAACATTTCAGAGTCAAAAAATGTTGTCGGCCCATTATGACACTTGAGAGTCACTGAGGCTCAGTAACACCTGGAGGACAGGTTCACATTTACTTCTGTCTTAAAGGAGAATTCAGTATTTTTAAACCCATGTAAATTATTCTTAGTGAAAGTGTTGGACCGGCTCGAGCGGATCGCTCCAGCTGGCAGAAGGACGCGGCTGCGGTGTGAATCCTTCAGGGCAACTGTGATGATTCGCTGCTGACAGGATTGTATTTTAAGTGTCTGACAACATTACAGAGACGATTCCTGCAGAGACGCCGTGTTGTTAAATCATCAGAACCGGTTTGTTAGCAGGAACACACGAGTCGTTCAAGGAGAGGTCTCCGTCTGAAACCTCCCGAGGCGAGCTGCCGCCATCGTCGCCTCTTCTTGATCGTCAAAATCAGTTAAATATTCAGCCGTGACTTTGGAAGTAACTTCTCGCTGACAGTTCTTGTTTTCCAGCGTCACCTTCCTGCTGCAGCTCACCTCTCGTGAGACTTCTCCTTGAACGAGAGTCGTGGTTCTGGTTACAAAACGGAGCTCATTGTTTCACAAGGTTTTCTCTGTAGGAATCTTTTCAGTCTGACGGCGGCAGAAACGAGGACTTTTAAAGGACGAAACTCTGACAGTCGGAGTTGCCCCAAAGGACCACATGACAGCTGCTGGCTCAGTTGATCCAGCGGACCGGTTCTGAAACCTTTGGTGAGTATTAAACCTTAATTTAAACGGAGGAATTCCCCTTTAAAGCAACACTCAGCTGCCCCACATGTGCACTGAGACAGTTTAAATCAAAGACAAATAGACAAAAACAGCTTCTTCAGGATTATTTGTAACATCGTGCCACGAAAAAATCATTTGGACAAAGGAAAGCAGCAAAGATGTGACGCAAAAGGATGAATTATTAAAGTAATTAAAGGTTCCTGTTGGTGGACAGATTAATGAGCGGCTGCAGATGTGATCGGCCTGCCGTGTTTCTGTGGAGCTGCAGGTGTCGTGAGATAAAATAACTCTGCGCTTTTTTTCTTCATTGAACTATATTTTACACTTTAAGTCTAAACGTGGATTTTCCTCTCGGTGTGTTGCTCCCACTCACTCAGTCACTCAGCGCAACATCACAGGCTGCATATCAACCAGCCACATCAAACAGCCCAGTGATGCTGCCCCCCGTCCTCCCCGAGACCGGCTTTAAAAAGAAGAGTTTAATCTGGGCTCTGTTGTCGGGTTGGTGGGCTGATTGTGCACATGGGGGAGGACTGTATGTGTGTGTGTGTGTGTGTGTGTGTCTGAGAGAGGGGTGGAGATTTTAGGAAGCATACTTACATTTCAAAGTAATGGCCTATTTATAGGGCGGACAAACAGCGGCGCAGCCTGCCGTCCAGCGCCGACGGCCTGTTGTTGAACGCATCGAGGAATGCACCAGTGGTTGTTGTGATAAGGAACCAGTCGGGGGGATGGAGGCCTGTTAGAAACACACACACACACACACACTCAGTATGGATCACCCTACAGCTGGCAAATGCAGCGTGCCTGATTTGAGTGTGTGTGTGTCTAATCCCGGAGATGAGTTGATGTATACAGTATGGTTGGAACTGGATGCAGATTGCGGCTCCTCGTGCTCGACGACTGTGATCATCAAAGACTCAGATATTGATCGGAGCCTTACATGTGTGCAGCGCCGGCCCGAGGCTAACGACGTGACTTTCTTAGATGCTAAACAAATTAGCTCGGCCTGTTTTGTGTATTGCTCAACGCTAAATGAACCTGGGTGAACTCAGATCTGCAGGATGTAGGAGTGTGTAAAATGTCAGGGACACCCGCTGGTTTGCAGGGAAAAGATGGCCCTGGAGGATCCAGATGAAAGCCGGTGATCCCTTTATTGATTCCACTGATTAAATCCACTTGAGCCTGGAGAGGGAGACGGAGAGGAGAGCTGAGTGTCACAGACACACTCTCACACTGTTGTGTAATAAGAAGAGACTGTGATGTGCATCTTTACCTGTAGGAACTTTAAAGTGTCGGTTAGAAACATTTTACATTTCAGAGGAACCAAACGTGACTCAGCAGCAGTTTCCCTGCAGCTCCATCACAGTTTGTCCTCCTCGCTGTTTTCAGCAGCAGCTGTTGGGTTGCGTCTAATGATTATTGATTCATCTGCCAGTAGTTTTAATGTTGAACAGAGTGATCTTACAATCTATAAGCCCGAAGTGACGTCTTCAAACGACAGTCCAAAACCTGTGATGAAGTGATGAAGAGGAGAATAAACCCTGACGGTGAACCACTGACAGATTTATTGTCTGTCAGGGTTTCTTTAACATGTTGTTCAGTCAGATTACATCTCTCAGGTTCTTCATTCATCAGCTAATTGTTGCAGTTTTATATATCAAGCAGCAGTTTTTAGCATAAAATCATAAATATTGCTTTTATAAAAAAAAAAAAAAAGTAATTTATTTTATCTACATTCATGTTTTTCTCAGTACTGGAGTGTTTTTCTGCCCGTCACCTGATGCAGAGCTGTGCTAAAGTCAAAGTCATGAAATCTGCATGAATTGTGTTATTTGGGTGTTTTTATGTCTCTGCGTGTTTATCGATGAAACAAACTTAGATGCTGAGCTGGTGTTTTTAATGAGGCTGGTGGCACCGCAGGGGTTCTGCTTTATAATTTCTATCATTTCCACTTGAAGAAATAAGTCGAAGTTTAACTGTGAGACTTAAAAATATGACGACAGAGCTCATGTTTATGTGCTTCACATGTTGCCGTATCGCTGCGTCCATCTGTAACTGCAGGTTTAATGTCTCTGATCCTGCTGACTGTCGTGGCTTCACTCTGCTCCTCTGAACCTCAGACAGTCTCAGAGTTTCACTGGGAAACTCTTCCTTCTCTCTTTTTACTGGTCTTCACTTCCATTCACACGGTTGGAAAACAGAGAGGGAGGCATAATAAGAGAGATCTGCAGAAACACACCTGACGTCACTGTGAGGTTCGTTTCTTCCACTGCAGAGCTCGAGATCGTCAGTTTCATCTCGATACCATATCGATTGTTTGGACAACGACAGGATATTTGCTGATATCACAAAGTCTGTGATCCAGTTTTGATTCAGTTCTGAGGCCCACGTAACTCAATCTGTCACAGAAGAAGCTGCCAACACTTTTATTTTCTGCTTTTGGCCGTAAAGAAAATAGCAACCTGTGAATAATTGTGAATTCATGTGCAGCAAAGTTCATCTTTAAACTGAGTCCACCAACAAACATAAAACACGGATGCAAAACGACAAGAACATTAACAAAGAACAACGCAGGAGGACAAATGTTTTCAGCTAACGTTTAGTCACAGTCTTATACTGTTTCTGTCTTTGGCTGCAGACATACGAGCCTGCTGGACGTCTCTACATCTACCTGTAACCTCATCAGCTCTGAGAGACACATTAACTGAAACTGACTGTCTTATTGCAGTCTGCTGTCAGCAGGTCTGCAGGTATTCGGTGATGAACCAAATTATTGGACACATGAAATGTTGAGTACGTCGATGCGTCCTCTGGGAACCATGAACGTCTTGTAGAGAATATCTGAATGACATGTTTCACTTGAGTTGAGAGGAGAAGTCGGAGGATCCCCACAGTTAGTCAGCACATCGGGATCGTGAACGTCTTCACTAAAGTTCCTGACAGTCGGTCCGACAGTTTCCCTCCCGATCGCCTCGCTGCTCCCACGAGCTCCTCCTGTTCTCTCTCATGGTGAACAGGTTACAAACTCTGCTCTCTTTCTTCTTCTTCTTCTTCTTCTGCGCGTTTGGACGGTTTCCAGAAGTCATTACGAAGCGCCTCATCACAGCCGCTCACAAACCACAACAATGAGCTGGAAATAGATCAAATAGCTGCAGACTGAGGTGTTGAATCTTAATGGGCTCTGCAGCGTTAGCACCTGTCTCGCAGCACAGGGTGTCATTACTGTAAAGATCCGCCGCCTGCAGCAGCGTCACAACACATACTTAGTAAATTAGTACTCTGCATTGATGGACTAATTATCTTGTTTATGTTTTTCTGATATTTTTTTTTTTTTGTGAATGACTGGTTAAATTTAGACGTGTTGAGATTAAAGGAGCCGCTGCTGTGGAGAAGAAATCCAGACTCAGAGGTTATGATACAGTATTATTTCCATACGGAAAATATAATATTGATAAAATTAGCTGCTCTCAGAGGACAACAAGGCCCCAGAACACTGTCTGAAGCCAGAAAGGTGGCGGGGTCCGCCACATATAAACAAAGTGAAACGGTATAAACTGTGTCGTCCTTTAAGGTCCGTTAGTTTGTTCAGTTTATTCAGTCTTGTTCATTTGTGTCTCTGCTCATTATTATTTCCTCTCCAAATCTACAGACTGCTCCTTTAAACAAGTTTTGACGGCTTCCTTCATCATGCTGCATTTATCTGCAGACACACAACAACACGAGTGTAGCTGCAGCAGTGTGGAGGAAACACAACACAAACGTACAGCAGAGTAAAGAAGGAGCGTTTGAAGTGATCCGACACGCTGTAACATCGTTACCACGCGGCTCGCAGCGCGGCGGAGCTGATATCCAGCCTGCTGCTGAAGAATGGGAGCATTGTTCACATCAGCAGAGAAAAACAAAATATTTTCCACGAAGCGTCTCTTACGTAAGCTGTCCCTGTTCTTATCGCCGGCGTGTTCTCGCTCTTGTTCTCTCTCTTCCTCACAGAAGATTGAGGTCAGCGGTAATTGAAATTCAGACACCTATTAATTAGTGAGAAGATTTCCCTCCTTCCCTGTCGGCTGTGTCTCATTCTGTCTTTTCTCTGTCCGTCCATTCGTCCTCTGTGGCTCTTTCTACGGTTTCATAACTGTTTCTCTCTCTCTGTCTCTCTCACTGTGTTTTCACCTCCCCCGTCTCCCCGTCTCCTCTGGGCCTCCTCGGCTGATTGCCACACTCATGTAGCTCCTCTATCAAGCTGTTTCTGGTCGACGTCTGAACAAGCAGCCTCGAACAGCCGCTCTCTTCGGGGAGTTTCGCGTGTCGTCCTCCTCGGAGATGGCGTTGGCTGTGGATTAATCCGAATCGAGTCCAAACCCGGCACAGCCCGGCGCTCTCAAGCTGCGATCTGCTGATTATTTATTAGACAGGCAGTCAGCTTGCTGTCAGGCAATTTGTTAATTAATGGAAGTTGGGCTGAGTGTGTGTGTGTGTGTGTGTGTGTGTGTGTGTGTGTTTGTGTGGTGGACTGATGATTAAATGCATGTGTAAGAAAATATTGATGGTCTTGTTGGCTCTGCAGGTTAAGCTGTGTGACTTGTTTACTTCCTGTTTGTCTCACGGTCTGTCGTCGCTGTTTCAGGCTGCAGATTTATAACTCACTGGGTTTTAATAATGAACGACGTCTCGCCAGCAGCTCTTAAATGTCAGACATCGACAGCTCCTCGTTTGTTTCTTTACCAGACTTTGATTATTTTCATTCCCTGGTTCTGTCCTCGTGTATCGAGCTCGGTTTGGATCCAGGCAGGATCCAGATTATTGCTGCTGCTGGGCGACGGCTTTGACGTGTGGTTGATGGTCGTTAGTCTGATTGGAGCTGACAGGAAGTGACCTCTGCACTTCTGTGACATGTCGGCCAGCGCAGCGCTATCACGGGTGAAACATCGACATTTGAAAGCAGCTGAGTACGACTCATATTTATTCTTCTTGTTTGGCTGCGACCTCTAGTGGCTGCGTTGATTATTGCAGCAGCAAAGGAGGAAGTCAGGTGAAGTTGTGCATTTGGGAGGAGGAGAGGGTGGATGGTTCGGTCCAAGAACAAGAGTAAGAGGAGAACAACATGACATCATCTAGTCTGCAACTAACCAAACCAAGAAAAACCAGTGGAACAATTATTTTCTCCATCTGTGTAAAACTGATTTATTGTTTGGTTTTAACTGGAAAAACGCTGTCGATGGTCTGCAGGGTTTGTGGATGTTCAGCCTGAAGACACAATCAGAGAATCACATCCTGCACAAAAAGCCAAAGTGACGTCTGCAAATGTTTCATTTGGTCCAAAATATACAGCGCACATTAAAACATAAACTCCTATCTGCCTTCCTCGGTAGAAAATGTTTTCTGGGGAAATCATTAGCAAAGTCAAAAGACATAAAAAATCTGTTTATTTATTTATTTTTGACATAAAAAGCAGAAATGAGCTGTGTTCTGGCTCCAGGCTGCTCAGCATGCTGTGCATGACTTTCTGCAGTTCGGCTTAAATATCATGATTGGCTGTTGTGTGATGTCACCCTGTGGAAAAACATCCCCGAGCTTTTTCTGCTTTATTGCTTTTTATTTAAATGGAATGTCGGCCCGCGGCCTGATTCAGATGACAAACATGCCTTCGTCTGTTTCTTCCTCCTTTTCTTTTTGCTTTTGCATTCTTAATGTGAGAATATGTTCCTTTCTTGACATTTTGAAGGTTTATCTGGTTAATTTTGACACTAAATTCCCTGAAACTACAGGAGGAGGCACCAGCACAAATATGTCAGTAATCGGCGTGTGTTGGTTGGTTTTGGCTGGACTTGGACTGGATTGCACAGACGGTCTGTGTTTTTAGGAGCGTGGTCTGATGTTTCCTCGGAGGCTGACGATGTTTCGCTGCCTGTCGGTTGCAGTTCTCTGTTCAGTCGTGTTGAGAGTGAACCACCCGCCTCGGTCACAACAAAGAACCTTCCACGGTATCGACAGGATGTTTGGCTGCTAATGGATGTGGAGACTCGTTTTCATTCTGCTGTGTATAATAGCAGGCTTCATAAAAATACCTTCTGAAAGTGCTGCCCTCTGATGTGAGTTTGTGAGCGAGGGACTTGGACCCGTGAGCTGCCGAGCCTGAAGGAAGGCCATGAGACAGGAAGAGAGCCTCTTATCCTAATGCACTTAGAGTCTCCAGAGGACGGCGGGGAGACGAGGGGAGCGATGGAGAGGAGGATGGAGACGGCAGCAGTTTTAAGGAAGGCAGACAGACAAACAGACGAAGCTTGAAAGAGAGAAACCAGAGAAAGAGCAACAACCTGTGTTGTGTTGAAGTGTGTGTTGAGGAAGCAGCTGCGGAGGACGAGCGGGAGGAGATGTGAGGAGCGTGAGGGGGATGACGGCGGCGAGCCATCAGATAGTGAAGGTTGGAGGTTAATAACTCAGCGTGGTGAGCGGAGCAGCAGAGTGTCGGGGGGGCAGGAGGAGAGGTTATGATGTGTGACGTCTGAGATGTAATCCACTTACAGGAGGAGAGAGCCCAGAGCTGCATGGATGCACCGAGAGGAGGAAACCTGAAAGTTTGATTCAGTTCATGATGCAAATCACCTGCAACGCTCGAACCGAAGAGACGCAGTCGGAATGGTTGAATAATTAATTAATAATGAATTTCTGCAAAGACATTTCATTCACTTTAAAGTTGTCTTCTCTGGTTCATATTGAGTCTGGTGCTGAAGGATCCCCTGCAGACATGTTTTAAAGAGAAACTTGACCGACCGGATGTTTTTCTCTCACAGATGATTTTAAAGAAACAGTTCACCCTGAAATATATAAATCCCGTCCTCCTCTCCTCCTCCTGATGATATAAAGTCATAAAGTCTGCTACAATCACAGTTTGCAGGAGAGAACAGAGAATCAGCTCCTCTTGTCCTTCAAGTCTTTCTTTTGTTTTTTCTTCTTCCTGTTTGTTCCCTCCCAACATGATACTTTAGTTTGCATGAAAACAGAGAGAACATAAAGAAATGAAGGTACTTTGTAAGAAAAGCTCATTGAATGTTGTGTTTTAATGACATGTACATGTACTGTAGTCTCTGTCTGGAAGAGACAGACGACTATCACTGGATTTCTGTTAGACAGAACAGAACCAGGCGAGTTCTGAAACATCTTGTTCGTCCATGATTTTTAAGTGGCATTTGTTTGTAGAGATAATGACTGATATCCTCGGGACGTGTGGAGGGGGACTTAATTCTCTCTTGTAAAGTCTTATCCCTGTAAAACTAAACTGAAGACAGAACAAGGATCAGAGTAAGAATCCTCTCATAAAGATGAAGAGCAGATCCGTCCCCACGCTGTCTTATCTAATCAGTATGAAAACACCCAACAAACCTGACGTTCAACAGAAGCTAACAGAAACTGGAGGTCTGCAGATCTGAATCTCTCCCACATCTCTGCAGTCGACTGTCCGCGGTCGGAGGAAACGACTGAGAATCAGTCGGAGCAAAAACTGTTCTTCTCTTTGTGTTTGAATGCAGCTTGATCATGTATTTCAGAATGAAAATGGGAGCGCGCCGACAGTCTGACTTGGATAAAAGCTCGTCTGTGACGGCGGCTCACCGAGCCAGCTGATAAGATCCAGATGAAACTGTAATTATGAGTGTCAGCATGTTTATGTCACAAAGTGAAGAGCTCAGAGGATTCAGGAGCTGATGAGTCCTCTCAGTCTGCCTCCGTCTCAGCAGACCAGCCTGACAAACTCCACTACTTTAACGTCCAGTTAACATATTTCATGTTATTCTGTGATTTGACGTCTGTCCAGTTTGACGTCACTGTAAACTTTTTCGTTACCAGCTGAGAGAAACACAAAACACTTCCTACGTGAGACCAGCTCTGACAGAAACCTCTGCTCCAGGCGCTTCTCAGAGCGGACGGACTGCTAAACCAAACTCCATTCAAAAAGCAGGTGTTTTATGGAAGAGACACATGTTTCCTCAGTGAAACTGTAGCGGACACATCACAGAGCTTCTGTTCAGTCGACACACGTCAGTACAGACGCAGTCGTGTTATCAGACCACTTATCTTTCCTTCATTCTTTGGGGGAGTGAAGAGAATCAAAAACTGTGTTGTTCGTTATTGATTGAAGTGAAAAATGCATCACAGCAGCTATCAGACAAGCTCCTCTAACACTTTCACAGCATCTGTTTCACCCTGAAGGGCAGAAAAAGTGACATATGCCTGATTTCATCTGCAGGAGTTATGAGTCAGAAGTACAGTACAGTGATGGTCTTAACCATGGAAGAGAAAACACTTTCATGTGTCGCTGTGGAGGCTAATGTCCTGTTTTGTTTAGTCAAAGCTGAAGGTGTGTGTGTGTGTGTGTGTGTGTGTGTGTGTGTGTGTGTGGAGGAAGGGGAGAGAAATGAAGCTGGATAAACTGAGTGTGTTATCGAGGCACTTTGAGCTCCTCTGCTCCGTCTCACAGCATTATTTTCTATCTCAGAGCTCCACAGTTTACTCGATCTGCACTTCGGCTCACATCAGCAGCTTTCAGATTTTCAGGGAGCAGTTTTGGAGCCTGATTCTTGAGGCGCTTTGTGAAATGGAGCCTTGTTATGGAGCTTTCAACAGCTTCAACAGCAACAAGAAGGGCATTTCTTCCTGCGGAGGACGAGGGCGTAGCACAGCGAATTAAGCCTGGCCGACGTCTGCCCTGTGAGACAAACCAGCCGCTGTCTCCTCCACACAGCTGTAATGTAACAGTGTTAAAGTGATCTTTGTTTGTGTATTGTACTATGTTGAGGCACAAACAAGGCATTTCCATGTGAAGGGCTGTGTGGTTGTCACACAGCAGGGGTGAGGAGGGATTTCTGCAGTGTCCTCTCCTTCAGCGCTGCCTCTTTTTGTCAGGCAACACGATTTTACTCCCTATTTTTATGTGCAATCTGCTTTGTTTCCTTAAACTACTGCATAACAATCATATTCACATGTGGACAAGCACATAGATGTTTTCTTTTGTGTGCTAAGCTGCTCTTTGTAGCACGTCGACAGAACATACGTTGCAGAAAAAGAGCTTTCTCGTTGTGGTCGGCTGGTGAGCTTCAAACGATCTCGGAGCTCAAACTCTGAACGCTTTCAAGGAAACAGCTCAGCTCGCTGAGTGTTTGAGCATGTTGCAGGAATACTACGAGTGCTGTGAGCCACCGCAGTTGTTTGCCGAAGAGGATTTACATTTCAATTTAAAGAAACCGCGCTCTGCTCTCTTGTCGCATCTCTGTAGGCAAACATCAAATAGGACGGGTTTACTGGAGGTTCTCCGGGCCCTGCTGCTCGGCCTGTAAAGGCAGCCGTGCTCTCCTGTCATCCGCATAATCGAGCTGAGCACCAGCATGGCGTTCTCATATCTAATGTAGGACCAGGCAGCCACTGAGGCGCTCACACAGCCCAGAGATCTGGGTCAAACAGCCGGCAGTGAGACACACAGAAGGGGACAGCTCGCAGTTTGTTTTTATGCCTTTTTTTAAGTTAATGCAAATCAGTGAACCGCAGGAAACATCAATAATGTCAAAATGTGTTTGTTAGTGAACAGCTGACTGCAGCGCGGCGATCAATCCTGCTCGTCCCGACACGTCTCGTTTCCAGTTTTTTCCTCAGCTGCTGTCGGTTTGGACTGTCGAGCTGTGATAGAGAATAACTGATGGAAGCAAAAAGAAAAAACTGAAAGGACAAAAGAATAAAATAAATGAAAATAAAGAAAAGCTCTAAACCTCGGTTGTATCAGGTGCTACAGGACAAATACGGTTGTTCCGTTTGTTCCCGCCTGAAGGCTGAACGAGCAGAGTCGGAGATGCTGCTTGGCTTCGTGACAGTTAAACTGAAGGAGTCCTGCTTCTTCACCCTCGTCTTGTTCGATCAATAAAAACAGGAAAAGGTGGCGAACAGAATCGAGCAGAGCGGAGAACAGCTGAGTCCACCGCTCACCGTTCAGCCGTCAAACAGAACCGAGGCGGCGACGGCCGCTTTTGATCCAGTAAATACAAACCGAGGTGTGTGACGGACGGCGACCGCTGAAGAGTCACGTCGCCCGTCTCGTGTCGAGAACAACGCAGTGGGCGTTCGACACCACTCAGAAATAGATGCACCTGGAGCGCCGTTACCATGGAAACAGACAACAAATCTTGGCTCAGAAAGCAAAAAAAAAAATCAAAAGATTTGAAGCTTTAATGCTCCAAAATAGAAAAAAACATGTCAGAGGTAAAAAAAACCACACAACACACCCGCGGAAGAAATGACAAAAAGATTCTGCTGCTTGTTTAAAGCCCCTGAAAACAACTTCAAGTTCAAATCCTGAACAT
This sequence comes from Acanthopagrus latus, assembly GCF_904848185.1. Classification (NCBI taxonomy): domain Eukaryota; kingdom Metazoa; phylum Chordata; class Actinopteri; order Spariformes; family Sparidae; genus Acanthopagrus; species Acanthopagrus latus. Next base: position 1,186,441 of record NC_051044.1, read on the forward strand.
TTGTGATTATTAGTCATTACAGGCTTTATTGATAACATTTAATTTAGAAAATGATACGTCTACAGAGGTTGTAGAGAGATGAAGTTTAAAGATATCCTTAAAAACATGATGATGTTTGTGAAGTAATGATTTTTATCTCTGCATCAGAATTCAGATGGTTTCCAGCTTCTGATGAGGTTTGGAGGGCCAGTAGGATCACAGCGCTGGTATCATGACGAATCTGTTTCCTCAGTGATCTTTTGTTTGTGGAAAAAACACTTTTCAGAGTTCAAGCGTTTGGACCCAGCGTGGTACTGTCCAACATCAGCAAGATAGTTTCAACCACAGAAGCAAGAGGTTTATAAGGCGAGCTGCAGACGTTTCCATCCTCGATCGTGGCGAACAAAACGTGTATTTAGGAAGAAGAACCTAGTTTGTTTGATCATATTTAGTTCAAGGTACTCTGCATTTAACCCATCCTGATGGCGCCATCGGCACCAGTTGGCCCACAGTCTCCAGATCTTAGCCAGCGCTTCCTGTCGAGCGGACCGACCGGAGAATCAGCCTGTTGTGTGTGTTGAGATGGTGGAGGGAACCAGAGGGAACCCACATGAGCAGGAGGCAGAACATGCAAACTCCACACAGAAAGACTTAATGGAGCCACAGACCTTCATGCTGTGAGGCAGCAGTGCTGAACACGGTGCCACCGTGATGTTTTCTAACCCTGACAGAGTTTCTGTGCCTGAACACACCTGAGCATCAGTGCTGCGCTGTGACGAGAGACACGTAGAAAATACAACACAAATGCAACCTGTCGCCTCAGAACTGACTTCCTGTGTTTACTTTCATGGATTCCTCTTTCATAATAATATTATATTATAATAATATTATATTATAATAAACAAAGAACATGTACAGAGTTTTATCACAACATGTAAAGATGGTCGGAGGTTCACGTATTTCTGTTCAGACCTCAGTGAGTCAGTCAGCCTTCTGAACGAACATCAGGCTGAATTAATAAGACGTCAGAATCAAACGAGCACCTGTTCTCTGCTGAGTGTGTGTGTGTCTGCGTGTGTGTGTGTCTGCGTGTGTGTCTGCGTGTGTGTCTGACTGACCTATGGCTGACACAGAGCCTCCATGGACACCATCTCTCTATCATGCTGGAAACCAATCTGATGAGTTCGGACTGATACAGACGTGCGTGCGTGTGTGTGTGTGTGTGTGTGTGTGTGTGTGAGAGATTGTGTGTCTGTGTGTGTGTGTGTGTGTGTGAGAGAGTGACATCAGTGGGAAACAGGTCAGTGTTGCGCCTCCACAGCCGGGATGAGAAACAGCCATTGATTCAGTGTTTTAATTAAAGGTCCTCTGGAGTGCAGGAATATTCAGCTGGACTAGTGACAGAGCAGTGTGTGTGTGTGTGTGTGTGTGTGTGTGTGTGTGTGTGTGTGTGTGTGCGTGTGTTTGTGTGTGTGAGTCTGTATTTACACAAAGACTCACTAAGCAATGAGCTCTTCACTGATGGCAAATAATACAAGTTAAATTCTACTATTCTACTATGACCACTGTGATATTATTGATTGACCTGAAAGGTTCCTGTCTCGTGCTGATCAGTGGCTCCAGGCGCTGATGAACGGGTCTGATCAGGTCTGAACGGGTCTGAACAGGTCTGATCGGGTCTGATCGGGTCTGAACGGGTCTGAACGGGTCTGATCGGGTCTGAACGGGTCTGAACGGGTCTGAACGGGTCTGAACGGGTCTGATCGGGTCTGAACGGGTCTGAACGGGTCTGAACGGGTCTGAACGGGTCTGATCGGGTCTGAATGGGTCTGATCAGGTCTCCTGTAGGGACGAATCCTCAATGTTGATCACATGAGACCGTGACAGAAATACACACACAGAGACACACATTTGGTGCTGCTTTGGTAAAGAACTGACTTCAGGGAGTGGAGAAGCAACATACACACACACACACACACAGTACAATCCATGCTCACATGTCTGAAAGAATGTGTGTGTGTGGGTTAGGATGTGGGATGTGACACACACATTACAACTCAATGATGCATCAGTGCAGTTCATGGATGTTTCACACACACACACACACACACACACACTCACACAGAGCTCCACTGTGTCGTGATGCCTTCACTGTCACAGGGCGTCTTTGTCCTCGTCTCTCTGTGCGTCTCTGTCTCTCTCCCTCCTCCACCATCAGTCCAGAAGAACTCGTTCATCATCCCTCACTGTAAAGTTCAGCGTTAGATATTGTTAAATTAAAAGGGCACTTTGTTGTTTTTGTCGAAGACATTTAAAATATTTGTGATAATATGTTCAAAATATACTGATAATATTTACAATAGTACTAAATTAAAACCATCAAAATAGAATGCAAACAACACAGATGAAGGAAACATGACTTCATCCAGAGTTAATACAAATTAACAACAATTACAATATTAAAATATTTTTGCGTCTCATTCCATCTCGTTAGATGCTGACACACTCTGATGATGGTATCACTGTTTCACAGACTGGAGAGTTTAAAAACCTTCAGTGTGGGTAAATGATGCATGTTTTATTTATTTTTTTGGTGTGTGTCCTGCAGGACTTCTGTAATCTTGATGTAATGACGATGTTTTAGATTTTGAGATTTTGGCCTCAGGATTCTTTTGGGAAAGTGAATCCACGTGTTGCTGTTAAACGTAACTTGTTCTGAATTTGAAACAGTTTTAATCTGAAGTGTGTCTCTTTAACTCCTCAGTTTCCCTCCGTAGCGCCACACGTATTATTAGATTGCTGAAAGTATGTCGATGGTTTCTAACTGCTCGTAGAAACGTTGCTGAGTCACTTCACATCTGACGAGCTGAGCGTGCTGATTGCTCACTTCAGCCCCGCTGCTATTACAATTTGCTGAGTTTGTCGAGTCACCAGAAATGTCAGATGCAGTCGTGTTTTCACTGCTGAGCAGCGGCCGAGAAACCCGAACACATTCAGGTAGTCGGTGCATTGTTTGAGGGTGAAAGCTCAACAAAACAATGTGAAGACATAAAGATGATATTCAGCCTGATGTCAGTGAGTATTTATCAAACATGGCGAGTCTGAGTGCAGCAGCTTTCAAGATGTAGAACAGTTCAGTCAGTTGGAATCGAGGTAAAAACAGACCAAAGAGAGACGACGAGAGGCAGAAGAGGTCGTCTGTAGCATGAAGGAGGAGAGATTCAGTCACAAAGTAAAGGAGGAAGCGACAGAGACGCAGTGAAGGAGGGATGAAACCAGATAAATGGAACAGCAGCGGCATGGAAAGCAAAAAGCTTCTGTGAAATCAACAGCAGAATGATGGAAGCAGAGCGTTAAACAGAGCGGCAGAGATGGAAGAGGACGATACAAGACTCAGTTAGCTTCGTGGAAATATGTGAAAAGAAGAAGGAAAGCTGACACAAAAGAGAAATTAAGAGAAAGGTGGTGCGATAGAAATGAGAAGAACGGAGGAAGATGGAGGGAAGGAGCTGCGGCTGGAGGGAGTTGGCTCACAGACGGGAGGTGCTTCATCTGTCGCTCTGTGTTTAATCTGCTAATGCACTGCCTGGATCCTGTAGAGGTGATGGAGGAGGAGGAGGAGGAAGAGGCCTCGCTAATGAGAGCGAGGCATCAGTCCTCATAAAGGAAGGAGAGGAATGGAGGATGGATGAGTGAAGTAATGACGTAGAGGGTTGATGGATGGATGGAGGGATGGAGCTGGGTCAGCCCTTCTTACAAACAAGCCGGCATTATTTGGAAAGCTCGGTGCTGAGATGGACTTGGTGGTTCTGTGTGCAGCATTTTAACATCAATAAATCATCAGCGAACACTTTGAGACATTAGTGTGTTAGTTATAAATACACAACATGTTCTCCAGTCAGCAGGTTTGGAGGTGAAGTCAGCACTCAGCAGAGACTCTGGTTCTGGTTCTGGTTCTCTGTCTCCTCTCCGTAATGTTACGGTCATGAAGTAAAGTCCAGTTCCCCTCCAGCTCCAGTCAGCAGGACAGAACAGAACCTGGAGGTCGGCTCCGGATCTCTGCTGCAGTCAGGCTGATATCTCTGAGCTCTCCTCCCGTCTGTAAACGTCCTCGGATCAGAACAGAATCTGAAGAGACTCCAGGTCCAGTCCTCCAGAACAAAGCAGAAACACATCGCTGACATCATGATGTGATGACGATGATGATGTGGTGTCACTGAAGTGTTTTCCTCGTCAGCGTTCCTTCTTGTTACTCAGCAAAGAAATGAAGTTACGATCCGCATGTTTTAGTTCTGACCAGCAGTTTTAGTTGCTTCAGGTTTGCATGATCGATGGCTTTCAGTACTACAATACCCATGAGCCTTAGCGACAGTACAGTTGGTATGGCGACCCGCCAACCACACGACACTCGGAAGGAAGCCGCATCTACTCATGGGCTGGAAGCTAACTGGAAGCTAACTGGAAGCTAACTGGAAGCTAACTGGAAGCTAACGTTACAGCTCGGCGTTTACATCGTTATGAACATCTGATCCATGAGTACATGTTTCCTTCTGATCAGTGCTGCAGTGAAGCGCTGAGGAAAGAAGACGCTTCCTGTAATCAGCTTGATCAGATTCTTCCACAGAACAACAGCCATTCATGCTTGAGATATAAAAAAAATTACTAGAATCTAGTTTCACTCACAGTTTTAAGTCCATGGCAGGTTTTTATACAGAATATAAGCTTCTGTCAGTCGTTTGTGATTCTGACTGAAGACGCTTCAAGGAAGCAGTGCAGCAGCAGGAGGAGCCGCTGGTGTGATGGACAGAATAATGGGGTCATGGCCGGCTGAATGAGTGAGGAGGGATGAGAGGAGGGATGCATGGACAGCTGATGGATGGACAGAGAGAGAATTAGAGTCGGTCATAAATAGCCGACCGACAGACTGACCGCAGCATGCACTTCCAAGAACAGATCAATACTAACCTGCCTCGAGCTGTGTGTGTGTGTGTGTGTGTGTGTGTGTGTGTGTGTGTGTGTGATGTCATATTAAACTGGGCGTGCACGGCGGCCTGCAGCCAACAGCTCCTGTTTTTAAAGATACAATCTCTCTGTGTGTCATTCGCTTCACTCCACTTCTTGTCTTCTTGTCTTCTCGTCTTCTCGTCTTGTCGTCCTCCTCCATCACTCTCTCTGCTCCTCCGTCTCTTTCTTTCTCTCCGTCAAACACGCTGTCCATGTCGCGCAGCTTCTGTTATTCTTGATAAACTCTTGTAGTTCTATTATTAGATCTGAGACGGTGTTCGTGTTGGGAGATTGCTCATGCTGACCCAGTTTTTAACACATCCTTGTAAACTTCAGATGTGAGAAATCACACACACACTCACACACACACACACTTCTTCTCTGCAACACAAACGATCACACATCCTTCGTGTGAAGCAGAAATACAATCGGCTCATTTACGACTAACGCAGCATGAATGCACAGAGACGTATGGACCTGAGGACGCTGTAGCTTCACAGACCTGTTACAGAATCACTCCAGACTTCCTGCAGCTCAGTGTGACTCTTGCCTTCATTTTATTTCTCTAAAACTGCAATTTCTACAAAGCACGCTAGTTTTCCTGCGTCGAGCAGCGTCATCAGAATAGTTTTTGGGAAGCAGATCAGCGATCTTCTTTAAACTCGGCATCCTGGGAGTTTTTCATCACTTACCAGTTTTTGGCTTCCTGTTATGAAAAACTCAACATATTGTTCATGTCACTGGAATTAATTTTATCTCCTAAATCGAACGCTGACAGAAACTTCTCAGACTGTATTTACACCAGCAGAGACACGTGATAGAAAACTGCAGCTGATGTCTGCCGTCTGTAATCCTCTTCATTTTAAACAATAAGTCCATTATAATTCTTCTTTTATATATTCTATGTATATTTTCACTTTATGTAAACTTCCCTGACGTCTCCTGATCTCCAGAACCAAATCAGCTGTCAGATCCTTTCAGTTAATGTTTATCGATTGAATTAGCAGCTAATTGATATTTCTAGATTATTTTTATTAACTGAGTCACAAAACAATGAATTTACTCAAAACACATTTTTAAAAATGTAACAAGAGCCAAAGTATGTGTGTGTTGATAAAAACCACCACGACATGTGAGATGCCTGAAATATTCCAACCCTTGCGATGGTTGTTGGTGAGCGTGTTTTTTTGCTTCAGCTCGTTCTCCGGTTGAAACGTTCTTTGACATCCTCGTGAAACATCGACTCACGTTATGCACATCCAGGCTTTTACGCGCTTGATGATGTCAGCGCGTCGTCCCGGCCCTGGTGATGTCACTCAGGTGTCGATGAAGACTACAGGTTTGAAACTGAGTTTGTTGGTGTGGAGTCAGACAGACGTGAGCTGATCAGAACATCTGCTGCTGCTCCTCGTCTCTGCTGCACGCTACGTTAGCCGCTAGCACGTCAGCCAAACTGTTGGTGGTCCACTTGCATTGTGGGTAACGTGGAATAAAAACAACATGATTTCTGGTTGTGTTGTACTGATGAGATATGAAGACCTTCCATTATTCTTTAATGACAGAATAAAACCTCTGAAATAACTTTGAAATAATAATAATCCACTGTTTTAGAGTCTAACACAGTCGGCTGCCTTCACTGTCGATTAGCAGTTAATTATTAATAACAGATGAAATATGTTGGACACGTCTGACTGGATCAGTGTTTGCTGCTGAAGTAAACTCTACGCTACTCTGATAATCAGCTCTGACGGAGCTGTCTTCACTTCCGTTCATGTCGAGCACATTATTGATCCTCAGTCTCCGTTTAAAACTTGAGTTAAAGCAAGATTTCACTGAGAACGGATTCATGTCAGGATTCATCACGTGCTGCCGTTCAGTCTGATAGTGGAGACATTTTTATTTGAAGAAATCTTGTTTTTTTTTTAGCTCTTTGGTGCCAAACAGGGTCACAGGACTCAGAGGAAAACAAAGTCTAAGTTGTGTTTGTTCTGTGTAGCCAGACATCTTAACTGAATGTGTAAAGTCTCTTCAGGTTCTGACCACGCGGCCTCCTCCGACTTCCAGCTATAAAATCCATTTCCAGCACCAAACCAGCAGGAACGCAGTCCTCCATTAGATTTGATGAGGCGGAGAAATGTGGTGGGGAATTGAACGAGCTCAGTACACATGTAATTTAGTGTGTGTGTGTGTGTGTGTGTGTGTGTGTGTGTGTGTGTGTGTGGTAATGTTTTTGTGTTCAGCTCATGGCAACAGTGGCTTTTGGCATCTGGACTGTAGGTCTTTCTGTTTTAAAAGCAGACTTTCTCTCTCTGTTATTTTCTTCCGATCCGTCTCCGTCTCAGCGCCTGAACCTCCGTCTGTCTCCGTCTCTTCATCCTTCCTTCCTTCTCTCTCTCCCTTAGTTTCAGAGGAAAGTGTCTTTAGCAGAATCACTGCAAACTATGGCAGCGTCGTTCCAAACGAGAGCAAAGATCAAGAAACTTTCATGACGCGGCACAATAACGACGACTCTTCTGTGTGTTTTCTTCCTCCTGATTATTCTGCACTTCTGGTTGTTTTGTTCGGGGCTCATTTTGATGTTTTATTTCTCTTCCTCTCTGCCTCCCTCTGCAGCTCCTCCTCCTCCTTATGCTGCCATGTGAGTTACTGAAATATTTAACAAGGCCTGAGCTATTTTAGGAGCGCCTGCCATTCCTTCTGTAGCTTGGAATCACAACCTAATGGCTCTGGACCCGAGGACGGACCGAGCACACGCAGACCGCGCTGATGCATTTCATGAATCCACACATTTCAGTCCACAAGGTGAAAAGCAGTCGAGTCTCCATGAAACTTATTGAAGGACACAAGGTGCCTGTCTGCTGTTCAGAGTTTCTGATCAGTCGTTGTAGCTCGTACAGTTAAAACAACCACACTGGCTCCAACATTCAGATTTTAAGTTTATCATTTACAATCTACATTTTTGCAGTACAATGTACATTTGGAGGTGGTTTGAAAGGGGATTCAAATCACAGTCAAACAGAACCGTCTCAGTCCGGACGGTCTGGATGCTGTTTCACACTTTTTGTGTCCGGAGCACTGAGGAGGTCCACAGTCCACACTCGGCTCTGTGACTTGATCCTGGTGACGTCTGGACCCAAAAATGTGATTTGATCCTTGCAAATAATTGCACAGACGTCCCGCCTTTCAGATCTGATTTGAGAAGCAAATCAGCATCAGTCGTGGGTGAGGACGTCGGGTCGATGTGATCCAGACGTTAGATGCTCTCCTGTTTTTCTCTGTTTCCTCCTTTTAAGTTCTGACTTTTATTTTCCACCATCAGAACCATTTAGACTCAGTTCATGTAGCTGTTTTATTGTGTTTTTAACTGAAGAGACGGTTAGAATATTTGTGAATTTTGTTCGCAGTTACACTCAAAGATGAAGGAAACGTTCAGATTGTTTCTGACAACCTCGGATCTTCTAACATCAGATAACAGATGCTCGCGTTTCATTCCAGTCCTAACTCAGACTTTGTGAGGTGAAGTGAAGCTTTTTAGCTCGAAGCTCGAGCACTTAAACGTGTTGAAGCTCCGTGTGAAAACATTCAGCTCACATTCAACGATCGTCAAGTTCAATCAGCTGTCGCTTAGAAATGTTTGACTCACTTCTGAGAGTAATTTGACGAACGACCACGATGAAGCGTGTGTGTTGTCTTCACTGCAGCAGCTCTTCAGCCAAAGACTGTTTATGAGGGATGCTCCACTCTGTAACACCGCTGTGCAACCACAAGTGTTTGTGATTCCCAGTCAAGTTCTTCCAGTTAAACCTTCATTCATACAGAAACAACTTAAGTTTGAACTTTTTTATTGTCAGTCAGTGAAGCTTGGAGCGACGACAGTGTGTCAGTGAAATGATCCTGGTGCTTCAAATTAAATCAGACAGCAGCTGAAATAATACTCATCATCATTTCTTACCTCCACTGAGCTCTGAGACGAGAGAAGAAACAATATTTAAAGAACAAATCAACGCATTTCTTCTGTTAAACAAACGAGCCGAAGCTTTTCTGTTTCCTCTAAAAATATTCAGTGAGAAACGTTCAAATGTGATCTAATCCCCAGAAATACAGAGCGGGATTACAACTGATGAGTCACAGCGCCGAGTGAGACGGAGAGTGACTCATCAGTTCTGCTAATGACATATCTGCCATATTATGTCAGGAAAAAAGAAACAAACGAGTGGATCCTCCGCTGGAAGCTATTAGCATAAATCCACCGCAGACGTAAGATAAATGATACGACGGGAAGATGAATATGAAGCTGATGTAAATAAGATTACAGTCTCAACATGCGTTCAGTCACGTCGGTTACAGCCTCCTGAGTAATGCTGCAATATTTACAACGAGCAGAGTGTGTGTGTGTGTGTGTGTGTGTGTGTGTGTGTGTGTGTGTGTGTGTGGATCTGTATGTATCTTAATTCAACCGTTTTATTTCTCATCCCGTGTCCATAAACTGACTTGTGCTGGCAGTAACAGTTGTGGTTGCAGATGGTTACAAGTAGACGTTTAATCACTGTTTTGCCTCCAACAACTGTGCGAAGACGTAGAAAATTAGAATATTATATCGAATGAAACGCTCTGATATAATATCTGATGCAGAACACGTAACGTTGAACCAGGCGAGAGAAAATAATCCAGCCTGTGTCGAGAAGTCAAACGTAATCTGATTACTTTTGCTCTGCCTCGATGGAACTTCACCTGAGATTCACGTCACGTCTCCTTCCTGCTTTCTGCTCGTGTTTTGAAATACCAGTTTGCAATGAGCGATGATTTATGTCTGCAGGTTTGTCTCATTATTGACACTTTTCACCACCAGATTATTGAAGCCTTCCTCTCTGGAGGTCTGTCTCAGTGTTGGAGACCTAACCAGCACCCAGAGTTGGACCTGAACGTCTCTCCACGTGGTTCTGGGTGTAACACAGTCGATGGCTGCAGCTAACGATTGTTTTCCTGTCGATTAATTTGATTTGAGGTTTAAAGATTCAAACATGAACGTCCTCTTGTTTCAGGTTTTACCGCCTGCGTCTGTGTTGTCCTGTCAGCGCTCGTTCTTCTGTCTTGGGCAGTTTAACTGGGCGCTGCTCGTTCCTCTGTCCCCGTCAGGCAGTCAGAGCCTGAAGCTCCACCCTGCTGTGATGTGTAGAGGTTCATATCAAACATCCCTAACTGTGCTGTGAGCTGACAGGCTGATTGGCTGCTGTATGTTGTTGTTATTTGTCTGCATGGCCGCCCTGTCGGAGAAGGTCAAGATCCGCTAAATGTTTTCTTCTAAGATCTTTTACATTTCTCATCCAGTCAGTGTCACGCTCCACTCCACTGGCTCTTCAGCAATAAACCAGCAAAGTGAGAAGTGGATTGAATTAATGGTTCTTGAGACACGTGAAGGACAGACAGGCAGATTATAGTAAGAATAGAAAGCAGCCTGGTAGCTTCAGACTTTAACAATCTTTGCCTGATGCAACACCGGAGATGTGAGTGACATCCAGCGTACAGCTCCCACAGCTCCCACAGCTCCCACAGCTCCCACAGCTCCCACAGCTCCAGTCATTATTCCAGGTGTTCCACCTTTACCTGGGCACAGCGGCGGGGAAAACAAACCTCCTGCTGTTGTGGTTGTGCAGAAGTTTGTGCATTAATTTTGTTTTTCTGGGAAAAATCCAACCGATGTCACAGAGGAAGTGAACGTGAGGTTTATAGTGAACTCATCTGTTCAGTTTTAAGTGCTGTTGACACAATAAGAAGGAAGTCTGATCCTCCGTCACAGAGAGCAGGAACTGAACCAAACTGAAGTTACTGTAGGGAAAACAAATGAAACAGATAGTCTGACCCATCTGATACTGAGAGCAGAATCTTTGCTGCAGATGGATTCGGGTTGGAAGAGTCCGCAGTCGGCTGCAGTCACTCACATGAATCATTAACAACTTCATTTGTCTGAGCAGTTTAATGGTAATCTGTTGCTGCCATTTAGGACCAAACGCCAAGTACCTCCAGTCCTTCTGCGTGTCATTAAAGGCACTTCATGCTTTTAAAAACTCTCCCGGCATCAGAACCTGAGTGCAGTCATTTAACAAGTGCCTCTCCACGCGCCGGCAACGACTGCTGCGGCTGACCTGAGTGATTCCAGCGGCCATAAATTACCCGCGCAGTAAATCTCAGTCTGTTGAGTCTCGTTCCATTTCATTTTCTCTTCCTCCTCACGCCGCCGTGTGTTACGTGTCTGCGGCGTTATATTGGTCCTCCGTCTGAGGAAAGAGCGTCAGATGTGTCCAACATGAGCACACAACATGTCAACACACTGTGTGTGTCTGTGTACAGTCTCTGATCCAGCTGTCAGTCACTCTGACAGACAGCAGCTGCACGTCTTTGTCTCTCAAATTAAACTTCAGACGGCCTCCTCCTGCCTCCGTCTCTCTCTCCCCTTCTTCCATCTGTCTTTCTTGTCATTTCAACTTCTCTGTCTGCCTCTCGTTTCTCACTCCCGTCATCGCGATCTGTATTCCACACAAACACTTGATCCCGGCTGGTATTAGGGCTCTCAGCCCAGCCGGGGCGGGCTGCTTCAATTATTGCTTTGCTTATAATAACGAGGATTATGAAAGGCTCATAAATGAGATTGGAAGAGCAGATATAGCTGGATGTGGCTCAGCGCGAGTGTCTGTTTGATCTGCAGGTTGCTCAGATTTGGATTCCTGTCATGAAGGCTGCGTGTTTGTGCACATGTGAGGGAGGGAGGACGTTTATTTAAAACCCAGCTGCCATGTTTGTTTGTGTGCAGCAGGCCGTGCGTTTGGATGTTTGAGTATGATGAAAATGTAGAAACGGGAGCACACAGGTAGAGATGCCGGCGTGCAGCAGAGAAAGGCCTGAGGTCGGTTCTATATTTGCTCTGTCAAGACGACACTATCTGTTTACTCAGTTGGGACAAACGTATCGACGTCTGCGCGATGGATTTCTCATCTCTCTGTGGAAACGAGCCCTCAAGGTCGAAGCCAGTCTGTTTTCCCTGAACAGAAAGGTGGTTTCAACTTGACGGTCTTTGTCGCTCGCGTCTTTGTGTAATACAAATCCACGATGCTGCGAAGAGGCAGCTTGTTTCCCACTAGAGACAAAAATCTGAATGCAGGATTAAAAAGAGGACAAAATAAAAGAACGAGAGCGAGAGAGAGAGCAGCGTTTCAGCAGCGGTTTCCGTTTCCTGCAGGCTGTTTGCATTGAGGGACTGAGAGTCAGCACATACGCTCTCTCTCCTCTGAGTTAGCATTTAGAAGCTGCTTCTCTTTCTCTCTCTGCTCGGTCTTTTCCTCGTGTTTGTCTTTCTCGTCTCCGTCTACTTTTTCTTTGACCTCTTTTCAAAATGTCATTTTTTTTTTCTTCTTCCCAGGATTTTGTTGCAGACCAGTCAGGCTTGATGCAGATCTGTCTCAGTAATTCATACATATTCCACCCTCCACTTACCTCCCACTCTGCCTCTCTCTGCTTCAGTGACACGAGCACAAAGCTGCAGACATTTACAAACCGCTTAAACACACAGTCGCTCACAAACGCTCAAACCTGGTCCAGCGATGTTTGTGTGCGTGTCAAGTCGATACTGTTCCCAGTAATTTGCCCCTCAGTTGATTTCGTTCTCAACTTACAAAATTGTGCAATTCTACAAAAATAATGAAGCGCAGCCACCAGAACTGATGGCAGGCAGGAAGACGAATCGAGGCTGGAGGAGCTTTAAAGCCACAAATAGACAAAGTGAGATGTGAAAGGATTGAACGTTTAACTGGAGGAAATCTGCCTTCTTAAAAAAAGCTGATATTTTTAGCCGCGGCTCCACTCAGCTGTCAGAGCACGTCCGCTAACTGCTGCCTCAGTTTGTGTTTCTGTTTTTTATTCCTTCACAGCCTCAGTACAAAGCTGTCAGATGACTTACAGTCACAGCATATCTTTCATATTTTTGAAAAACATCCGTCAGCTCTGGAAAAACAATAAAGTTGCATTAAGTTTCAAGTCAGAAAAGAGAGAGAGAACATGACGATATTTACACCGATCAGCCTCTAATCATGGAGATACAGTAAACCAGCTGAAGCAGATGTTTCCTGAAGCCCACACAGCTGTGATGACCTCAGTATTTAAGATGCTTCCAGTGACATTTCTACATTTCACAGAGGTTTTTATTTTTCAGTGTTGTAGTTCTCTGAGGTGTTTGTCTGGATGAAGGTCATTCTGTGACACTGTCAACATGAGTCGGTGTGTCAGTCAGATCATTGATGCAGGCTGAGACGGCTCGGTAACATTTTATCTGACTGGTACTGAAGCTTATTGAATATATTGCAAGTTAGAGAGAGTTAGAATCACTGTTGATGTGAGAGTCGATCTCACTGAGAGTCGCTCAGTCTTCACCGTCTGCTGCTGAGTCCAACACACAGCTTTCACATTTAGGAGCTCAAATTAAAGGATTAACAACTAAAAGTCGAGCTGCACCAGATTGATTCGATGTTTTCATGGATCAATATTAGCTCTTTGCTAATAACAAGACTAATGCTGTACAGCAGGGCTGCCGGCCAGCGCTGGCCCACCAGATGGTTCTCTGATAATCTCTGGCTGGGTATCGATATTTTATGAATGCTCTTTCACAGAAACACAACATTGTTGAGCGCCACTCCTGAGCGTTACCTGCGTGCCTGAGTTGATACCCAGCTAATGATCTCGTTGGTTCTGCAGATATTTAATCGGAAACAAAGTATCGCACTCATTAAAATGTTATTACAGTCATTATGATTCCTCCTGAGGGGAACACCTGATGAGTGTTAGGAAACATCCTGGTTTGGTTTGAAATTACTGTTTCGGTCGCCACCATCACAGATAGAGATGATCCGACTTCCTGTGGAAAAAAGACGATTTTGGTCTTTACACAGAAGTCTGGAAGTGTCTTCAGGTCTCCTTAAAAACATCCAGTGCTGACTCAGACTGAGGTTGGCTGTAGTGTGATGGAAATAACCCGGTGCATCAGTGTGATGATCCTCGTCCAGCCTTCAGTTATTCTGTTAGAAGTCTGTTTGCAGTCGCAGCAAATCATCTGAAACTGTCCCAAGTGTCTCAGCCGTCCTCAGAGACAAAACCATCACAGATTAATGTCACAGATTAAAGATATATACAAATCAACAAAACAGGAATTTTACTCACCTGGAAATGTTCAATAGCATAAACTGAACACTAGTGAAACTTAAGTTAAGTCAATAAGTTAGACAGGTGAGCTGTGACATCACAACAAAGCCTGCCTGATGTGTTGCAGGCTGTGATGGATGTGGTCACTTCTGAAGGAAACTGAGGACGACGGCAGTGATTTCTGAAATCTGAGCAAGAAACACTCTGAAAGTGAAGGAACATAAAATTGGCTGCAGACGTCCAGCATCTGTTGTTAGTGTGTGTGTGTGTGTGTGTGTGTGTGTGTGTGTGTGTGTGTGTGTGTGTGTGTGTGTGTGTGTGTGTGTGTGTGTGTTCAGTGTAACACAGCAGGAACAGTGAGCTCACACCACAAGGGACAGATTTCCATACGACTGGACAGAAAAAGGCTGAGCAAATTCCCAGAAGCCTTAAGCTTTGTGTGTGTGTGTGTGTGTGTGTGTGTGTGTGTGTGTCTTTAGGAGAGAGTGTAAAAGGGTGTGTGTGTATGCAAATATGCACATTTTGCATTAAGTGGTGTGTATAAATGCGTACGTACACACATTTGCCTTTTGTGCGTGTGTGAGTAAACTGTGTGTTCATACGTGTGTGTGTGTGTGTGACTGTGTTAGTGTACTCATGAGAGTGTGTATTAGAAATCTATAACCTGAACTGAGAGCACCTTCCCGTTAAGAGGTATTGATCCGGCCATCCTTCTCTCTCTCGGGGGTCTCGGGTTCTGGATCATTACTGTATGGAGACGGAGGGATGAGGGAGAGAGACGAGGATCATGTGACCCACCAGAGACGACGGAGTGATGGAGGAAGGACACGGAGAGCTGAGAGTCGGGTCATATAACAGAGTAACAGGGTAGGAAGAGCTCGGAGGATGACAAATAAAGAGAAGGGAGGGAAGAGACGGGATGGATGGAGGGAAAAGTGAAGAAGAAGAAGAAGAGAAGAAAGGGGAGAGGTATAAACTACGAGAGGAGAGTGGAGAGGTGCATGATGGGAGCTGACAGGAGGATTTGGTGCTGATGGAAGTAATTTAACACTTGGAGTCGAGATGGCGTCCTTCAGTCGAACCTGTGAGGTCAAACACGCAAGAAAACCAGGTTTTAATGGTGCTGTGTTGAGGATGAGGCTCACAGCCTGTAATGACACGAGTGTAGATTCATTTCACTGTCGATTTGTCTTCAGGATTAGTAAGAAAATGTTGTTTCTCAAAGTCAAAGCTGACGTCATCAGATGTGTGTTTTTATTGAACCCAGAGATATTTATGTCACCGTCACAGACGAGGAAAGAAACCAGAACATTCAAGAAGCTGGATCTTTAAGATCATTTCAGATCATTTTGACTTCCTCTTTTCTTAAAACAATTCTCCAAACTGATTACTCAGTTTTCACAACAGTTTGTGATTATTTCAACGGTTCACAACTATGTGATCAATCAGTTTAATGATCGATTTTCGCAGCTCTGTCCTCAACTTTCCTATTAAAAAGACTGTCGATTTATTCCTCCTCACTTCCGCTGGAAGAAGGTTGAGACATTTTATTACTTTCCTTTTTATTGATTTATTCTCTCGATTAATTGTTGGGCTGTGAAATGTCAGCAAATTGTGCAGAAATGTTCCCAGAACCCAAAGGGACTCTTAAAAATGTCTTGTTTCCTCTGACTCATCGTTCAAACCCGAAAAGATCTGGAGCCGCTGAATCAGTACAGCCGTTTGAGCTGCTAAGAAAAGGAAGGGAAGTGATTACAGCGAGCTGTTGGAGTGGATAAATGGCAACCTCACTGTTGTTGTAACACACACACACACACACACACACACACACACACACACACACACACACAGAAGCAATGAACCAGGATGTGACTTCAACCTGCAACAATGGTTGGATTTGCAGTTGTCTAATTGAAGGACATGTTTAAGTGCTCATTAAACTGTATTACTCTAACCTGCCATTACACTGTCATCAGCACTTCAACCTCAATCTGAGTTATTAGACGTGACATGTAATTTTCTAGTGTGTGTGTGTGTGTGTGTGTGTGTGTGTGTGTGTGTGTGTGTGTTGCTTCTGATCCTAAAATGAAATCTGTGCCGGGGGGAACAGTCGATCCGTCCTCTCCAGATCCTGCTGGCTGTCACTCCGACGGCTGACGGCCAAATTACAGAATAAAGTGGAAATGCTTGAATGTTCTGTGGCAGCGTGGCCACAGATACATTTTAATTTTCCCAACATTAAAACAACACAAGAACAGATTAACACGGACTAGAATCTCACTTTTCTCCCACACTTTTAAGGTTTTGAGGCTGAGAGAGTGATTATTAATTCCAGAGGACTCACAGATATTGACTTTAATGCTGCAGCTCACATTTACTTCCTCACCTGTAGCTGATGGACACCTGAGGGTAAGACAGGCTCAGAGTTAGAGAGCAAAGATGGATAATTCAGTGCTGCACAGCTCTAATAAGATTTATTGGGTTAAACTCACTGACTTTTCTCCTTCAATCATGTCGTCTTCCTCTGAAACTGTATGTGACTCGTGACGGAACACTGAAGCGTCTTCTTCTTCTTCTTCTTCTTCTTCTTCTTCTTCTTTCCTGCTTATTTATGGATCGCAAAACCAACTTTAAAGGTGCAAACAGCCTCCTGATGTATCAGTTTGTAAATGCTGCGCATGTGAGACCAATGAAAACAGTTAGACTTCATGTTATCGTCTCTCGGATTTCACTGATCCTGATGTAACTCTGATAACATTTCCCAGTTTTGGAGATAATTTCGTGCTCCGATACGTAAGAAAGTGTTTCC
Organism: Acanthopagrus latus; assembly: GCF_904848185.1. Taxonomy (NCBI): domain Eukaryota; kingdom Metazoa; phylum Chordata; class Actinopteri; order Spariformes; family Sparidae; genus Acanthopagrus; species Acanthopagrus latus. The sequence continues at coordinate 1,203,419 of NC_051044.1, forward strand.
CATACATATAGTTTACTTGGGCGTTCTGTCCAGGCACAGTTGGCGACCCACTTTAGTATTTTATACTTTAACTTCTTTTTTATCCGGCCGAGAGAACAAAGCCATCTGAAATCATTTAGCGAGATGACAGGCTGCCATCGCTCTCCTGTCGGCTGTCAATCACACACACTCTGCAGAGAGAGAGAGGTCCTGAGCGAGTGTGTGTGCGACTTCATAAAACTTACTGCCGACGAGGAGATGAAGATGATGCTGCTGGGACAGAAAAGACAGGAAGTCTGTCCGCAAGTCCACAAGCATTCTGTGGGAAACACCGAATCATGAAACTGTGGAGAACACGTCTTATTTTACATGAATGTTTGGAGCTGCTCCCAGTAAGAAGTCCAGCAGGCGTCTCATCAGCAGCTCACGTTCACCACTGCTCCGTATTTCTGAAATCTTACATGAAAACATAAAATGCACTGAAATTTTGTCTTTTCACAAACCACAGTTCACCTCTCAGAGCAACGTGACGAGACGAGTCGCTCAGACTGAATATCAGACAGTTTTATTAACCTTGAAATCCCAGTTGGTGCTGAGTGGATCACAGAAGACAAAAGAAAAGTGGAAGCATCCCATAATGAACAGGCTAACCAGTGAATATTTGACATTTCTGCTCAAAGAAGAATGACTCAGTCGGTTATGAATTATAGAACCGTCCGTCTGTACAACAGCTTGACTGACAGGAGTTGAATATTTGCATTGATGATTGACAATTTATTCAGAGTGTAAATATGGAAATCCGTCACAGTGAAGTGAACACACGTGAAGTGGTCGCTTCCACGATGAACCCCACGCAGAGCAGAACCTTCTGTCAGAACCTCAGAACGACGGTGGTTATCAGTGAAGAACACTTTCCTCGACGGCGTCTGCGATGCTGTTTGTGAAGGAAGAAGTTGAAAAGATAAAAAGTGGGTAACACCAGCTGAGGCTCGCGAACTCTCCTCCTCACCTGAACTAAACGTTGGAGGAAAATTCATGCGTGGAAAACGAGAATCTGTCTTCAGATCTCGCCCACCTGCCTCGAGCTGGAGGGGCTTAATTTCATGCCCTGAAAATAAGTTTTCATGTGAGTTCATAAGAAGACGTAAGAACAGAGCGATGGTGTGATCCTGACGGTTTGTGTGCTGGTTTGTTGTGTGCGTGGGCTCCAGGCTGACCGATCATGTGCTTCAGGAACAACATTCCTCTTTGATCAAATCTGAAGACTTGAGAACTCACTCAGAGCGGAGAGATGAAGAGGAGAGATGTGGAACATTACAGGGTACAAATAAGCTGCTGGAGGAAGTGAGGAAATGAGGAAGTAATGGAAATGTAACAGGAGAGGAGTAAGACACATTCAGACAGAGGAAACAGAAACGAGATGGAAGCTGGAGGAGGGCTGAGAGGAGACGAAGAGACGGGACGTGTGACGCGTCCGCCGCGATGTAAAAATAAAATGCCTCCCGTCACTTAGAGTGGCCGCTAAAAGCTTCCACAAAAACCTGCAGATGAAATGAAGCAGGAAGAGGAAGGTGACCCAGTGATTTATATACAGCACACACACACACACACACACACACACACACAGCATGAGGAGGAAGAAGTCAATATAAATAGTTGATTAGAAGCGCGGCGCTGCTGTGATGATATCAGACAGACGAGCGGAGCGGCGCTGAATGTAAACGTGGTTCTTGTCACGTGCCGCTTGTTTAAAGTGGATTTCACTGATAAACTGACCCAGCTGGAGACAGAACAGCTCCACAACGACCCACAAACACACTCACACACAGTTTGGTGAAGGATTCTGGTGCACGAGCGGAAATCGGTTTGATTTTAACTGAACTGACTCCACTAGCATGTAGCTAGCAGCACGCGGCTAGTTAGCAGGAGACAGAGAGCTCGTCTTCAGGACCTTAATGCAAACTCTAAACTTCCTGTATGTGTTTCAAATTAAAAGCCCTCTAGCATTACAGTGGAAACGACCTCTACGCAGATGATTCTAAAGCAAAGTGAAAGTTTAACAATGCTTTTATTGTGAAATGTTTGCTGCCATCTGCACTCGGTCGTATTTTATTGATTAGTTTGATGTCAAATTTGTGAAGAAGAAAAGTTGAGTTGAATGACTGTTGTGAGACACTAAAACACAGTGTGCCACAGTTGTTAATGATTGATGATTAATCGATTAATTGCTATTAAGAATTTAACCGATCAAAAACGTCCTCATCGAGGATCAGAGTATTTTACAACAACAGATTACAGATACTTGTGTTTTTCAGATACATCTAAATAAAACACAAAATACTGGTTTGAGAAAATGTATTTAATTAGAATATGATTAATTTATCATTAAGAAAAAAAAAAAACACATTTCAGCCATTTTGATGCCTCAGTCTTGGATTTTGTTGCCGGTTGTTGAAAAGCGACAGACTGGAGCGCTGCAGTTAAAATGAAGTTGTAATTTTGTGTAATTCAGTTCATCGTTCAGGTAACTTTATCTTTTATCTCCTAATGAAGCCGCGGCTGATTAACATCAAACACAGATCGTCAGTGGTTAAAACAGTTTTCTAAAGGAAATATGTTCAACATATCTCACATGTTATTGATGTTAATCGTTAATCGTGGAGATGCTTCCTGTCTGCCTGCTGCTTGGTGCTGATCAGGTAACAACTGAACCACAGAGTGAATGTGCAGGTCACAGAAACACAAACTGCTGAGAGGAACCACAGAACGGGCTGATAGTGGTTTGATACAACTGACTGCTGTGATGATGAAACATTTGGATCGGTGGAGGTTCGAGTCCGGTTCTTCTTTATGTTTTGATGCAACAGATGTGAGGGAGTCGCTGGAGAGAAAACAGTTTTCATGTTACAACTAATTAATGTTTCAGTCGACACCTCCGAGTGTCAGCCGCAGAAGTTGGCAGAATGTGAAGTAGCAACAAAAAGAAGTTGCTCCATTTTTTTTCTCCTCAGTTTCATTGCTTTTAAGATGCAAACACTCGCGATGAGCTTCATGTGGAATCAGCTGTAATCAGTTTATTTATATGCGCAGGAGAACGAGCCGAACACAGGAGATAAGATGGCAAATTAGATGAAGGATGATACAGCGGAGAGAAAGAAAAGAGGAGAGAGATCTGAGGTGATCGTCCTCTCACCTTTACTCAGCCTGACGTCACGAAGCACGTGTGAGTTATTAAAGATGCAGAGACAGAGCGAGCGAGACGAAGAGAGACGAAGCTTTCAGCGTTATTGATCTGAGCGAATCTGCTGTTTCCTGCTGGTGGCTCCAACCTGCTGCTGACCTCAGAACAGCATCATTAACTGTGATGAGAGACAAACGGAAAGCGACGGAGAGACGAGAACCTGTTGTTGTTCACGCCGCAGTGAACGACAGAGTCCATGTTGTTGTGACAGGAAACGAGCCGCCATGAAATCTGATGTACCAGCGAGGAAACGACCAGGTTCGACTCTGGAGTCAAAGTGGAGTATGAGCAGGATGAAACAGATGATTTAGAGCCGACACAAACGGCAGCAGAGGAACAAAAATGAAAATATATTTAAATGTAAAGTAGATAAAACTTCTAACACATGAAAAATCTCCTCTTCCTCCTCCTCCTCCTCCTCTTCCTCCTCTTCCTCCTCATCTTCCTCCTCTTCCTCCTCCTCCTCTCTCCTCCTCCTCCTCCTCTCGCCTCCTCCTCTTCCTCCTCCTCTTCCTCCTCCTCCTCCTCTCGCCTCCTCCTCTTCCTCCTCCTCTTCCTCCTCCTCCTCCTCGCTCCTCTTCTTCCTCCTCCTCTTCCTCCTCCTCTCTCCTCCTCCTCCTCCTCCTTCTCTTCCTCCTCCTCCTCCTTGCTCCTCTTCCTCCTCCTCCTCCTCTCTCCTCTTCCTCCTCCTCTTCCTCCTCCTCGCTCCTCTTCTTCCTCCTCCTCCTCCTCTCTCCTCTTCCTCCTCCTCCTCCTCCTCTTCCTCCTCCTCCTCCTCGCTCCTCCTCTTCCTCCTCCACCACTTCCTCCTCCTCCTCCTCCTCCTCCTCTCTCCTCCTCCTCTTCCTCCTCCTCCTCCTCCTCTCTCATCTTCCTCATCCTCTTCCTCCTCCTCCTCCTCTCCTCCTCTCTCTCCTCCTCTTCCTCCTCCTCCTCTTCCTCTCCTCCTCTCTCTCTCTTCCTCCTCTTCCTCCTCCTCCTCCTCCTCCTCCTCCTCTCTCCTCCTCCTCTTCTTCCTCCTCCTCCTCTCTCCTCCTCCTCTTCCTCCTCTCTCCTCCTCCTCCTCCACCTCTCTCCTCTTCCTCCTCCTCCTCCTCCTCTTCTCCTCCTCCTCTTCCTCCTCCTCCTCCTCTCTCCTCCTCCTCTTCTTCCTCCTCCTCCTCTCTCCTCCTCCTCTTCCTCCTCCTCTTCCTCCTCCTCCTCTCTCCTCTTCCTCCTCCTCTTCCTCCTCCTCCTCCTCGCTCCTCTTCTTCCTCCTCCTCCTCTTCCTCTCTCCTCCCTGTAGCTGATGGCTGTTAATGTTTCCGCTGTAGTTGGTCGATATCTGACAGATCAACCAGAACCAGAACAAACTGACTGGTTGCTGACAGACAGATGATTCTTGGACTTGCAGATTCTGGTTTCCTTGTGACCCGATTTGACCCGATTGCTCTTCCTGTGGAGTCAGAGCTCGCTGTAGGAAACATCCGCCCACGCCGTCCTGCTGGAGGCTGAGTCTGTTCTGTGTTTCATGCTGTAATTGGACAGTTTCATGTCGAGCTGAGTTCTGACACACCGGACATCTTCTCACTAACTTCATCCCAGAACTACAGAAACTGTCCAGCAAACTTTTCGTGGTGTGTTCGCTGTCAGTCAGGACCAGAAGCTTCTGTCTGTAGCTGCTGGGTGTCACGTTCTCGCTCTGCTCCGGCTGAAGACAACAACACTTAATGGACGCTGAGGTTTGAAATGGACTCAATCATAATTAAAACTCTGCTGTAAACAGAAGTCACGGCCATGAAGCAAATGGATCGGCTTATTGAAAACTCACCAACAAGCTTCTCACTCCCAACTCGTACGAACATATTGGACATTTTAGATTTAAGATAAATGACTCTTGACTCGTCACAAACGGGACACGTACGTATTTGACACCTTGGCAGTGAGCGTTAACACAGCAGAGCCAGATGCTTCCACTAGACTCAGACTTCGTATTTTTCACAATATAAAAATCTTTGGGCTGAAATTTTGAACATAAACACACTTAAGATGGATGAATATTCAAATGTTTTAACTAAATAGCTACTCAAGCACAGTAGAAACACAAAAATCAAGCAGAAATGATGAAATCATCCCAATCTGAGGAAGTCAGCATCATCGGCAGACATGATGTTCAGCTTCTGAGGAGCATCCAGTTGGATATGAAGCCTCGTGGAGGACAAAGACAGCGAGCAGGTGCAGATCGCCAACAAGGCAATGTTTAGTTTTTAAAGCAGAAAATGGAGGAGGAGAGAGAGTTCAGTGACGATACATGTCGTCTGGAGTCCATCGCCCAGCGCAGTTTGAACAACGATAATATCATCTGTTGCAATATCTGAGCTATATGGTGATATAAGATTTTGGAGCTTCCCCTCCTGTGAGTCCCAGCAGAGGACGACCGGCAGCTTGTGAGTGTCGCTGTTAAAGACAAAGGTCGCAGCTTCGCCACAGGGTGTGACATGTAAACATGATTACAGCCGCTCTCGGCTCCTGGTGCCCTTGTTTGGAGGAAACAGACGTTCTCAGTTACTAAGAGCTGTTGAACAACAGTGAGCTTGATGAACGTGAAGCTTCAGCTGCGATACGTGTTTCACAACAACGCAGTCGACCTGTTCAGCGTGAGGCTTCGTCAGCCGGCTCTTGTACAATAATCAGCAAACTACTCATGTGCATTAATCTTATCAGACGCAGCTGAAAACTCATTTAGTGTGGGCACGTGTTGAACTGACACCTGATTATTCCTCTCATTATGCAGCGCTGGCATTGTTAATTTGTTTGCTTGGAGCCTCAGTATGTTTTGTGAGTCAGCTCAGCGGCTGTTTCTGGTGTCAGCAGCACAAATCTGCCTTTTTATTTAAGCTGATTACTGAGATTGTTCCTTTTTTCTGCTTCATTAACTTTGAAAGTGCAAATATGTAAATATGTAAATATAGTTATTATATTCTGAGAACGACCAGCAGGGAAATCAAACACTTTTTATTACAGCTTCACTGAATCACTGACAGTTCGCTGTCTTTCTTGTTGATCTCAAAACGAAACAATGATTTAGTTATTTTTGATAAATACTCTTAAAATGAAATTGAAATACTTTAATCGGTCTTTAATTTTAACTCTACAGCTGTTTATAATTCACAGCTGACTGACTGGATTCAATGACCTTTAAATGAGTGTTTTGATCCATTTCTGTGACCTAGAAAAGACATTTATCATATCATTTATTTTCTGGGTCATTGACAAATGGCAGCAGTACAAACTGTAAAATATAAAAGCTGTAGAATATATTCTCTGGAACTGATTCTTCTGTCTCCAGGATCCATTCATTAAATCTGAGCTTTTCATTGAGAAGCTACAAACCCTGATAAAACTCACGTATGTTTACCAAATGTCTACAGATGACCACAGCTGTGTTTTATATCTTGTTGAGTGTTGAACTTATATTATCCAAATTATTCCAACAAGGTTAAAACCAGAGAAATCTGTAATTCTATTCAGGGAGAGTGAGGAAGGAATTTGGTGAAACTTAATGATAATAAAACTTGAAAAGGTTTCTGCATCATGTCTGATGCAGAGATGGTTGTTCAACAATAAAGACAACAACTCCCATGATCCCACGCTACATCATGATGTCATCCAATCAGCAGACTCCAGACTTCAGAAAGAGTCTTTCCTGACTTCTTGTTTGCTGACTGATTAAAAAGTTTCTCTACCAAACTCCCTAAAATCATTTAATGAAATAATCTGAGTTATTTTCAGCTGCCTGGCTTGTTTATTGATGACTTGATTGAAATCAGGAGCTGATGAGGATCTGATCACAGACTGAAGAGAAGTCCATGTCAGCTTTCACTTGACTGACAGTTTTTGCTTCTGGAGACGGTTTTCAGTCCAACGAGATGTTTCTTCCATTTCATGCTGTTTTGACAATTTGACAGTTGAGAAAATCCTTTTTTATATATATATAAACAATGAATTAATAATATTTCTCCAGCAGTTTGAGAGTGTTCATGAAGCCCAGTATGTCAGAATATAACCGGGCCTCATCAGAACCCTGGGTGCTGTCTGCCGGGTCGTCTCCTCTCAGATTACACTGAAGTGAACGTTGAGCTTCCTAATTAGACTCCCTCCATTCTCCTCTAATGGAGCCCTGCTCTCTGACACCGGAGCGCAGAAGTGCATTACTAGCAGGTGTGTGTGTGCGTGCGTGCGTGTGCGTGCGTGTGTGTGTGTGTGTGTGTGTGTGTGGGGTCAGGATCCTGACAGTGTGTGCGATGTTGGTCAGAGAGACAGACAGAAGGCCTGCGAGTCCCACAAGGCCTCATTATAGCTCTGAGGGGAGACACACACACACACACACACACACACACACACAAACACACATGAACTCAGACATCTGGAAAAGGGCACAGGGCTCACACACACACACACACACACATAAACACACACACACACACACACACACACAGCTACACTAACACAAGTCAAATGTCTGAAAAAGGGCATCGGAGAGCTTAGCAAGAGTTCACTTCCAGCTCAGGGTGAGCACACACACACACACACACACACACACACGCACACACACACACACACACACACACACACATTGCAGAGATAAGTCCCAGAATTCCAGAGTACTTTGTGAGTTCACTGCTGTCGTCTTTTGGTCTCGTCATGTCTCGCTGCCTGCAGTTGTCCCCGTGTTAAACAGCTGAGTGTCCTCGCTAACATCAGACACGTGCCCCGCCTCCGGACGCTTATACAGCTGACACACACACACACACACACACACACACACACACACACACACACACACACACACACACACACGGTCGGACAGACAGACAGACAGACATCAATTCCATTCGGGTAATTACTCCCTGCAGTTTGTGAGAATCACGACGTGCTTTGGGCTTCCTGGAGAAGTGAAAAGCAATTTGTCTGTTTATTAGCAGTCGCGGTGTGAAGAGCGACAAAAGAACGTGGAAAATTGATAATGCATAAAGTTGTGATTGTTTGTCTTGTTTGAAGGAAGAGAAAGTGTTGAAGTGTGTTTTCTTGGCTTCAGGACGACGCCGGCTGGTTGTGACGGTGTGAAACTCGTCCTACAGGAAACATACGAGTGCAGCGCTGACATTGTTAACACGGCGACAGCTGTTTCTACTATTATTAGCTGTACATTCTGGAGGCAGGCTCTCAGAAGGGCTCAACAATTAATGGAAATGTTACAGAAATCACAACGTGGTCGAGTGCATCCAAATCAGAGAAGCTGCAGTTTGTTGATTAAGATAAAAACATGAATATGATGAAGTTCTGTCGCGCTGCACTGAGCTGCAGACCAACAAATGTCAAACCATCAGGATTTTTAAAAAAAAGGCTTATTGTGAATCACATCGTCACATCGTCAATCACATCTCTACATGATTATTCTTACTGTCATGGAGCTCTCAGGTTTGTCAATAAGCTATTTTGATAATTGTTTGATGAATTATTTTGTAATTCTTAAGGCAAAAACCTCATAACGAGCTCCTTTAGTGTGCCAATGGTTTTTATTTTTATAAAGATCTTTGAATTCTGAGTGTTGATCAGACAAATCAAGACCTTTGTGCGATGTTGGCTTGTTGAAACTGACAAAAAGAGACATTTGAAAACGAAACACTGACATTTCTCTATTTTAATTTTCATATATCACATAGATAACCGAGCCAAACGTGTCACAGCAGAAGGATTTTCTTGTTTCCTGAAGATTAGCAGCTGTTAAAAGTCACCACATCTGATCCAGAGGACGGAAACTCCGACATTTACTTGTTATTTCAAAACAGAATTAATAAATAAAAGGCGCTGAGAAATAAAGCACGTGCTGTAATGTTTTAATGCTTCTGTCTCCGGTCCAAACATCAGTGTCCTGTTTCAGCTCACACATTCACACCCTCACACACTCCGTCAGCCCTCCTGTGTACTCAGACCTGCCCAGTGGGAGAAAATATACGAGTGTGATCACTTGAAATGTTTGATGTGCTCGAGTTGTGTGAAGTTCAGAGCGGAGCAAACAGCTTCAAAAAGTGGACCTGTCGTTCACTTTGCTTCAGATAAATCAAAGGAGTTCATGGAGAAGCGGCTAACAGGCTAACGCCGGTCTCCCCGTCCACCTGTTGGAGTTATAAAGTCAGTGATCGTTGTTCTTTGACTGGCTGCTGACAGCCAGACGCTCCTCAGAGAACAGAAATCTACAACAGAGTCGTTTCAGTTTGATGGAGAGTTTCATGGTTCAGTCAGGAATGTTTGCTGGATGATCAGAGAGCACGACGTCCAGGAACCAGCAGACACGAGCTCTGACGGTCACAGGATCCTTAAAACAACACGTCGTTAACACTTCCTGTTAGACATCAGGGTTAATGTGCAACGTCTGGTCACATTTTCAAAATAAAAGCACAGTTGTTGTTGTAAGAATGAACCACCCAGCCGACCTCATCGTCCTCCTGCAGGCCCTCGGCTCTTTCTGACACCTTCGTCTGTTGTTCCCGTCGTCATCGCCCCCTGCTGGTTCTGCATCTTCGTCCATCTTCTCTTTGGTTGTTGGGTGGTTCGGTTCTGTGGTTTGGCCCGAGAGTGAATATGAAGTTGTTGTTCATGTTGTGTTTACGTGTCGTGTCGTTTCTCCGTACAAACTGCTTTCAGCTGTAGCTTCGTCGTCACGGACAGAGACGAGAGCGATGTTGATCTTCTCATGAAAACGTTGAATTTCACTCTTCTGTTAATATTTCACACATCATATCTACTGGCAGGAGGTGATCTGAAACAGGATGCATCACCCTTGTTCAAAAAATGACCATCCACCATCCACCCATCTCCATCATGTGGCAGAAGGTGTGCAGGGACAGAGAGGTGGTTCGGTCAAATGTTCTGATCACGGCTCTGTCACCAAATGAACTGGTTGTGTTGTCATCATTAGTATTATTTATAAGTATAGTTTTATATTCCAGCAGTCTGCGCTGATATTATTAAACTCTGAGGTCTGATCATCTGACCCTTCTTGTTTCTTGTCCTGCAGGATTGTTCCAGTGATGTCACCACATCCACAGAACTGATCGATCAGCTTGGTGAGTAACATGTTCTGAAACGTGTCAGTGTGCCACCCGTCTCTCAGCCCAAACATCTGCACCCTTATAACACAATCGTTTGTGGCGACAGTCCGAGGGGTTAAGTTGTGCCTGAGAGACGACGCTCAGGTCGAGAGAGAACCTGCGACCTCGACCCGTCCGTCACCCGTGGAGACGAAGCCGACGGTCATAAAAACCTGCGGACTCGTGTGGAAGACAGAAACCAGCGGACACGACTCTTTAACACGTTCATATGAAATGTGACTCTGTTTTTCCTACACGAGACATTTCAATAACAGGTGAAACTGGCTCAAGGGCACATCGGCAGTGTTGACCAGTGGATTTATATATCACAACATGTCTGACCACACAGCTCAGTGCTGACATGACTGTCGGTGCTTCCACAAAATAACAACACAAGTTATGAAAGAGTTTTCGATCAGTAATCATCAGTAACGTTGAGAACATCAGTGGACAGAGACGAGCACGAGAACAGTGTCAGGACTTTACTGTCAGGCAGCTTGTGATGTCATCATGATGTCACTACATCCATAACCTGAGACTGATGACTTCACTTGTGACAAAACAATGTGGCAAATTATTAGCCAGTACGTCGTCATCATTTATGATTATCTGTCCCAGTAAAACTGTTTTAATGATAAACATGGAAGATGAGGATACAACCACTAGATTATACACATCATCTCACGCCTCGTTTACACCGAGCGTCCCTTCAGTAAAAGATTTTAAAATGATATTTGATCTCTGAGCACCGGATGGACAGAACTCTCTCTCCCTCCTCTTTTATTACTCACCTTTTCCATCCCTCCTCTCCTCTTTCAGTTTCCGTCTCCAGACTTTTATCTCTTAGCTGCACTCTTTTCTTTTCTGTCTCTGTCTCCGTCCGGCTGCATCTTTCATCTCTTTCGTTATCCCTCTCCGATCCAAACATCCCCACATGTCCCTCTCCGTCTGTCTTATAAATCACTGTTACTGTCTTCTTTCTCTCTCCTTTATCACTCTTTCTATTCCCATCTCTCTCTCTCTCTCTCTCTCTCATCTCTCTGCTGAGCTGCCAATTAGTCTGTAAAAGGCAAACAACCTCAAACAGCCTCAAACAGCCTTGCGCGTCTTCATGTGAAGAGAAGGCGGAAGCAGAAATCAAATGGATTTGGGTCATCGGTGCTGCGAGCTCACAGACAGACTCTGCACATCAAGACATTCTAATAAACTGACCTGAATGGAGCTGAACAACATGTTGTATGATATTATTGAAGTTACTGTGAAGAAAACACCAGGACAGACTCACAAATATATAGAAAACAGAAAGAGAAATCAGCTCTGCTCCACTTAAACTTCTCCACACTTAAAGCTAAAGGGCGTATTGGGGACATCCGGGATGGGATTAGCTTTTCAAAGGGCAGTGCAGTGTGTGACTTCTAGCTTAGCATTTGATAAGCCGCGCATCGCAAATGAGACTTTTTTATTTTTTCCTCCTTTAAGCTGCTGTTTTCACAGCTGCTGTATTAAACAGATTCCTGACATTTATGCTTCTGCTCCGTCGGCTGCACCGCTTTAATTCTGAGGCCTCACCTGGACCGTCAGCGAGCAGCAGCGGGGCGGCAGGTCGAGAGAACGAGCGCCGCTGCCATGTGAGCTCATTTCCTGCAGACGATGCCACCGTGCGACCTGTGTGACCTGCACAGTGTGTGTGTGTGTGTGTGTGTGTGTGTGTGTGCGTGTGCGTCTGACTTGCTTTCTGTGCTCATCTCTCTCAGTTCCTCGCCGTGTGTTACTGTCACTTTGTATCAATCAGTTTATCAATCAAGGACTGCGTGAAGATTGAATCCGCCTTTTGTAGCTTTCCTGGGAGATATTTGACATTTTACTGCATGTGTCAGAATATAAATCTCACGAGACTTTGTTGTAGTTACGCCTCCGTGACGACCGCGGCCCGAGGCATTACTGCTGCGTCTCTGCGTCCTTCAGACGAGCATTTAAAGGCCAGTTACGTCCTAAACCTGACCCCAGTCTGAAGGCTCCTCCAGAGGCTCCTTCTTCTCCCTGTTTCTGGAGGATTCACTGTTATGATCCTTCATGGCCTCACATATCCCAAGATTCTTTGCGTGCCCGAAAAATAAGGAAGAATTAGAGAAAATGGCGACATCACGTGGCGTAGATCGTCACTTTCGCGGGCCTGGGTGGCAGAAATGGTGACGTAAGGGTAAAACATCTGGTGACACAACCTGACAACTAACTAAAGCTTACATACAACTTCATCGTCTACTGACTGACTTCAGAAGCTGATCTGTTTAGCTGTTTCCAAGTGCAGATTATAAAACTCTGCCATCATTATCACTCAGCTGTTGAATCATTTATTTGTTTTTTGCTGGACCTGCATTTCCTTTCCAGTCAAAGAAAGCGACGCTGTGTGAGTCCGTCTTGCAGCGAGACGAGCGTCTATCCGTCCATGTATCTGCCGGACTCAGCTGGACTCACAGGAGAGAGGAGAACAGGACAGGTTTAAAGAAAAACTGGGTTGTTTTGTTCAAGTGGACTGAACAGAGAAGGAATCTCTCTCAGCCTCGTCTCCTCCACAGTCAGTTTCACTTTCATTTGGAGTGTTGCAGAAAAACGCTGTGATGGTAGAAGAAAACACGTTGTTATGTCCAGTGTCACTGTTGAATCCGATGGACTTCAACAACATATTTATGTGTCAGACGTCCACAGAGGTGATTGTTCATCCGCTCACTGTAAAGCCTGATGCAGATTCACTGGATTCACCAGTTCATTACGTGGAAACACTCACAGGTGGAGGAGAATCAGTTCACATCTTGGTTTCTTGTTCGTCTTCAGTGTGAGTCTCGTCCTCTGAATGTTTCATACTCGCCAGAAGGAACGTGCTGTTGTGGACGAGAGATTTTTATCAGCTCCTTGCTGCACCGCCTGTGGTTGGTAACCTTTACTGGCCATCAGCTGGCCTGTAGCCTCTACAGACTGGGTGATATTAGCCTGATAATGGGCCGATTCTGAGACGTTGGCGATCTCATCTGGTGTTCTGTGACCCAGTGGAGCTGCCTGTTGTTCCGGCGTGATATTAGACGAGCAGGTCACGTGCTTTAAAGCTTTTGTTTGACAGCTGGAAGTTTCTGCACATCCAGAACAGTTACCAGAATAAAATGTTGGCCTTTCACATTTTTCTGCACACTGTGGATATGTGAAATTGAGTTTGTGTGATTAGCTGTGGCCGTAGAGCTGCAGGAGACAGTGTGGGTTAGATGCTGTATTTGACATCTCAACCTTTAACATTATAATAAACACTGTGGACTTTGGTTAAATACTCGCTCCTCTGCTCGTTTCCTGTCCGGTCTCAGACTCAGACAGTAAAAGCTAATGCAGTTTTGCGTTTGGCTGTTAAACTGCCTCATTTTCAGTTCCTCTACAATTTAAATAGCTTCTGAAAGCAGTTCAGACAATTACGCCGTCACTTCAAGTGCTCGTTTGTTACGGCGGAGTGTTTTCATGCAGGTTTTTCTTTCCTGGAGTTTTTCCTCATGACCGGGTTTCATCCTCTTGAGTACAGCACTGTTCATCGTGTGGCCACTGTCATGTTGTGTGACTTGTTCACACAGAAAACACAACACAACATCTGTTTGTTCCCCATTTCTGCTTATTTCTGGATAAATCTTGTGAGTCAGCTTGTTTGTTTTTTGCTTTTTATGTGAAACACTGAAGCATCAGCGGTGAAGCCGACAGGATCTGATGCTTAGAAGCATAAAATAGGTTCAAACTGTCAAACAATAAATCCTTCAGAGCCGAATCACAACTAAAACCCTGCTAGAAATAATAGAAGGCAAAAAAAAAACAAAACAAAAAAAAAATCAATCTAACATTTTAAAGTTTGTCTCATGATTAATGGCTGTGCAGCCAATCGGGTTAATGGATCCAGTTATCAGCGGCTGTGTCAGGATCTCAGCTGGATAATAATGACGGCTCTGGTTTTGTGGAGCATCTAATTTAATAAAGAGTCCATTACTTCCTGCCTGTTAGTCCCCAGAAGCCTCTGCTCCAGAGCTCCTCTTCCATCACATCAGCTACTTTCTTTGTATTTCAGCCACTTTCCTCCTCCAATTTAATTACTTAATTGGTTTTGAATGTTAATTAAGAATCGGTATCGGGTCAAAAATCAAACTGTGGTCTCATCATTAACCTGCCTCCTCTTGCTTTGCTTCTACTGAGTTTCCAGCAAGTCTTTTTTATGAATCATCCACTGGAAACAGATAAAACCCTCATCACAGTGTTCAGTCGGTCCACTGTGGTTCCCTTTTCTTTACAGCCGTCTTGTTGGCGGCGTTTTGTTCCACGGAGGCTGCCGGTGGTGTGCACATCGCTCTCTCTTTTCATCTACAGTATCTCCCTCTGAGTGTTAAACGTCAGTGCCGGCTGGTTAGCACAGAGCTTCTCAGAGCTGCCCAGTGGGGTGTTGAAGGGGAGACGTGAGTAAAGACACTGTGTGAGGTGAAACGCCTGGGAGTTCGTCGTTATCGACCCCGAAGCAGCGGCGGAGTCAGGCGGCTCGTGGAGGTGATTAACATGTTGTCAACGTGTGTTATAATGTTTCTCTGTTTGCTGGCACATGTTGTTCATTCTCTCTTCCCCTGCCTCTCTTTGTCTCCCCCGCTGTTTGTTTCGCCTCTTTTCCATTCATACCCGCCCCTCCCTTCCTCTCCTCCTCCTCCTCCTCCTCCTCCTCCTCCTCCTCACTCGAGTCTGCTTAACGTTACCCAGCGGCCAGCGGCCTCATAAAGATAGCAGGATGGAGAGATGATATCCGTGCACACTCAGACATGAGAGAAGAGGCTCTTGAACTAAGGAGCCAATTGAGAGCAACTCTCCGGCAGCACGCAGAGCAAATATTGCGAGTGCTTGATTTTCATATGTTGAAGGGGGAGGCAGAATGGGGGGAGGGCGGTAATGAGAGGGGAAGAGAGGGAGACGGATGCAGAGTGAGACAGAGTGGAGTTTGGTGTGTGTGTGGGTGTGTTGACAAATCACTTATGTAATTAGATTTGTTTGACAATGAGAAGGTTATGAGGGTTCAACACACATTCATGTCAGACGGGAAGAAACACAATCTCTGCCGCAGCGACGAAAAACAAACCTCGTTCATCCAGAACGCCTTTACAAACCGTGGCGTGTTAGCGTGTTAGCTCAAAGGCTAATATCACAGATCAGCCTCAGGTGGCTTTACAATCTGTTACACTTACAAATGAGCCCCTGCTGAGAGGAAATGCATTACACAGCTGATGATCCTCTACACTTTGTACATCAGCCAGAGTTAATACATGTGATGGTCATTAAATTCAGTTTGATTAAAAACATCAAATACATTAGAATACAGTAGAAAGATGACAGTTCTTGAGTTTAGATGTCTACAAACGAATAAAAGGTCCCTTATAAAGAGATTTAAATACTTTATTTGCAAATCTCAACAGAATATCAGACATTTCATACAGAGTCTAAACCATAAACTAGATATTTTAAAGAGCCTCAACTTTTCCACATAAGAAAGCACTTGGAACCTGTGCAAAGATGATAATCACTAATAATGATGATAATAGAAATAGAATAGAACACAATTGTTTGTGGTGAGCTGAGTCCTCATTAAAATGACTGAATCCCTGCAAAAGAAAAGCTAACAGCTGTTAGCTTGTTTACATTTGTGCCGTTAGCACACAGGTCCTCGTTAGAGCGACTGTTAGCTGATTCTCAGAGTTGTGTAAACGCAGAGAGCAGAAGGACCAGCGAGGCTTCATACCAGCAGGCTACTGTCGCTGCACTCAGCCGAGCTCTGGCTGACGCCTGCTCAGGTCTGTGTGAGCTGACCAATCAGAGCAGATGAGGCATTTTCAGGATGTGGGGGGCCTTAAAGAGACGGGAGCTAAAATGTGGGTGGAGGCTGAATAGAGGCGCTGCAGCAGTGGACAGACAAAATGAAAATATGCAACTGAAATTGAGGTTAATGTGGGTCCTTAAAAAATGTGACATCCACAGTTGTGTTTCTACAAAATGTATTCAGAATTTAGCTTCGCTGAGCGGCAGCTTCTCTTCTATAAATGCAGGGTGTTCTTATTGTGTTGGCGTCCTCTTGTGTTCACAGCGCAGCAACTGACCCGCCATCAACCTGTGCAGGTGGAGAGGTAAAAACAAACCGTGAGGAGCTCCAGCAGCTCCACCTCCACTCCTGCATCCGCCCGCCAAAATAAACCTGTGTCAAACAAAATAAATAGGATTATAATGAAGAGAGAGGAAATGTTGGGCTTGAATTTCCTGTAGAAATAAAATTTTGATCACGGGGAATCATCAAAATGAAAATATTCATTCGATGATAATAAAATCACGATGGTTCGGTGTTCGACCTTCACCCAGAGTTCATCCTGTCCGAGCAGAAGCGGCGTGATTTATATACGGCAACGGAATGAATCGCTTGGTGTCATGAAACGAGAGAACGCCGCGGCCTCACTCAGCTCTCTGAACCGAGGCCGAGGCCGAGCGAGGAGATTACACGGTGACCCGGCGTGTGTCCGGGTCAGAACACATGAACACATCACACACAGTGAAACATCATATGGATCACTGTCATATATAACTGTGTTTCTCATAAACTATCATGTATTCCCTCTTAATCTCTACACACACACACACACACACACACACACACACACACACACTTTAAGCCTGGCCAGTAGTAGTCAAGGCTAATTTAAGCAGTGGAGAAGCCTATAAAAACCAGATCCTTGGTTGTCTGATGCGTTCATGTCTGGCCTGTTCTGCTGGCCCGGTGACAACAGCCCTCGTCTGGTTTGGTGTATAGAGTCAGTGGACCGGTACCGAGCCGCGGAGGACGGCAGCTTCGGCAGTGATTGTTACTGAAATGCTTCTGCAGGTTAAATGTTTAGTTGGTTGCATTTATGCACAAAAAAACAGTTTTTCAGTGGCAATATTATATAAATCAGTCGTATCACAAACACCTCATCTGAATGTCAGTGATACTTAATGATACGTATCCGTGGTTCACAGAGACGTTCAGTGTTCTGTGCCTTCATTCATTTATTGAACACTTTCTGAACTCTGTTTGTGTCTCTCACCTCATTGTGTTCAGTTTTCAGCGTACAGGTCAGATAATAAGACGACACGCTGCTGCGCCGAGTCAGTTTTCACATCTTCATTTAACGCGACTATAACAAAGGCAGAGCGTTAATTGTGTTCGGACAACATCAGCCAGATTCAGCTGCATCAGCACAAGGACGACAGTGAGAGGAGGAAACAGCTCCTAACCTGCTGTTTCTGTACAGGATACACAATGCATGACGCCAGCATTTTATTCTAGTGACTGAGCTCTGATATCTCTTTTAAAAGCAGTTTGACTTCAAGTCATCATGTGGTGGGCTGTGATACGAAGCTGACATGGCTGCTGCCGTAGTTCTCCATCGATGTAGATAGAAACCTAAAATATTCCACATTTTTTTTGCAAACTAGAAGAGGTCATAATGTGCATCTCAGCCAACAAAGCATGAAAATAGCTTGCTAGCTCTGAAGTAAACATCATCTATCACCAACACGGAGTTTGAGTCTTTAACATTGTTAGATTTTTCTCTCAGTTTCCTTCCTGCTTGTTTCTGCAGCTCTAACAAACACTGAGGAGGCACCAGTGGGTTAGAGATGACAGGAGCTGTTGTGTACACGACACGGAGGACTGACAATGACTAATTTGGAAGGAGACGATGGAGATGAAGCTAAATATAGTCTGTAATCAAGATGAATGTCTCTCTCCTCTTTAATCGAGAGCCTGCAGATTTGCTCTATTTTCCCAAATTCAGTTTTGGTTTCGGGTCTGATTACTGGGGGGAGTATTTTTCAAAGCGTGAGATTCATGACGGAAAAGAAATGTTTTTAAAACGACAGCAAACGTGTGTTTAGTCCAGGAGAGTCGAGCCACCTCGCAGCCTCCTCGACCACCGAGAAACAGTCAGGCGTGAAGATCAGCCGCGATGATTCAGAGCTGAAGAAAATCTACACATCCTGAATGAGAGTGATAATCCACGATCAGAGGAGGATCAGATACTCGCCACGTTTCACCAGTTTCAGTAAGAACCGTCCTCTCAGTGAGCCGAGTAGATTAGTGACCTGGTGACTGACGCACCTGGAATAACAGTCAGAAAGTCCTGACACCTGCGCTTTGCTGTATATATGAATAGTAATTAAGGCAAGTCTTCTCCCAGGATTGCTGCTGTATCATGTGCGAGTCAGTAGCAGATGTGATCCGGAGGTTCTGATCCACCTCGTGTCTGTTTCTGCTTCAGTCCTGAGCAGGTGATCTGCATATCCTGTTATCCTGTATTCAAATATTCCTCAGAAGGCAGAGTGACATTAAAGTCTGAGTCTGAGTCCTGACTGACTGTCTGACTGTCTGACTGACTGACTGTCTGTCTGACTGACTGTCTGACTGTCTGACTGACTGACTGTCTGTCTGACTGACTGTCTGACTGTCTGACTGACTGACTGACTGACTGACTGACTGTCTGTCTGACTGACTGACTGACTGTCTGTCTGTCTGTCTGACTGTCTGTCTGACTGTCTGACTGACTGTCTGACTGTCTGACTGTCTGTCTGACTGACTGTCTGACTGACTGACTGACTGACTGACTGACTGACTGACTGTCTGACTGTCTGACTGACTGACTGTCTGACTGTCTGACTGTCTGACTGACTGACTGTCTGTCTGACTGACTGACTGTCTGACTGTCTGACTGACTGACTGACTGACTGACTGACTGACTGTCTGACTGTCTGACTGACTGACTGACTGACTGTCTGTCTGACTGACTGACTGTCTGACTGTCTGTCTGACTGACTGACTGACTGACTGACTGACTGACTGACTGTCTGACTGACTGACTGTCTGACTGACTGTCTGTCTGACTGACTGACTGACTGACTGTCTGACTGACTGACTGTCTGACTGACTGACTGACTGACTGACTGACTGACTGACTGACTGTCTGTCTGACTGACTGACTGTCTGACTGTCTGTCTGACTGTCTGTCTGACTGTCTGACTGACTGACTGTCTGACTGACTGACTGACTGTCTGTCTGTCTGACTTTCCTCATTCAACAGCCTGAGAAACAAAAATGTCACAGCTGCATCTTTCATCGTCTGTTCAAAGATTGTTTCCTCTTCCTGTATTTTAACGCCTTTGTCTCTGTCCATCTGTGTTCCAAACACATTCTGACACAAATTACAAAAGAATAAAACAAAAACACATTTAGAAAATAAAATATAAACACTACCTTGTGTTTCGATGTTGGAACTCGACCACCACACAACAGCCGGAGGCGTCTTTCTGTGGCGGCGGCTCGTTGAAGCCTCGTGGCCTCGTGCTCTGTCTTATAAGTGTCTCTGCATTAGTGTCATAAATTCCCTACAGAGAACATGTTCATATATGCATTCATGCATTTGTGCATATAATGTTCAGCACATAAGTAGAGGACATGAAAGTTTAATCACTGCCGTCGGGAATCTGGGTCACTGCAGCAACAACCAAGTGGAAAAAAAAAAAACTAATAGGAATTTATGAATGTGATGTTGTTTCCAGTCGAAGACCTGAAGGTTCAGTGTGAGGTCTGAACAGACACGACTGCATGTGGACAACAACATGATCTGCATCGTGTCCCTGAGTACACTGAATTATCACATTAGAAATAAACTCAGACATAAATCTGCATTTTTCCCATCGTCTCAGAGTCGATGTGGCTGTTGAATTGTTTAATACATTTTTGGTTACACACTTAAGAGATTTCCATGCAACATAAAATCATCATTAATGTCCCACAGTTTAATCCTGAAGCTCTTCATGTGCTAACAACAGTTAGCGGTTGCTAACAAGTGTCTGAATGAGACTACAGAGGTTGTCGGGGACATTAAACGTCCTCACAGCAACACGGAGACTCATCTACTCACTAGTCCGTCTTTACAGGCCACTTTAGTTCCACACTGTTCTAACTCTGACTTTACAACTTGTACACTGATCAGTTTATAGAAAACCTGGATAGTAATTGTGCAGTAAGACTCTTAGTGGTGGAGACGTTTCAGTCATGTGACCGTGATGTCGTCTGTTTGTAGCCTAACATTAGCTTCTTACTGCTACACGGTTAGTTTATATTCATAGGACGGCTTGTTCACGGTGGATTGTGTGTTTATTACACGGCACATAAAATGTTTATATTATAAAACATACATTGTATTTATTGTTTATTCCTACTATCACATCTTTATATATTTATACCTTATAAATAGTTAAATCTTGAAGACTGCTGGAGTTGCAGTGGCACAATTCCTTTATTTATATGAAGTACATAAATATAGTACAATGTGTTTCAGTCTCTTATCGTCTTTTTGCTCATGTGTCCTTCTGCCGTCTTCACGTCTGTCAGAGGAAACGTGTTGTTCAAACCTTTTTAAAAGCGACTCTGAAGCTGTTTCCTCAATCTGTCGCTGTGGATTCTCAGTTGACTTTGATGATATTTCTTTAATGGCCGCGCACTGAAAACACCAGAACAGTATGTGTCAGCATCGACTGCTTTCTTCCTTTCAGTCCCTCTCCCTCTCTCCCTCTCTTGTTTCCTGTAATCACAGTCTACATGAACAGCAGATTATTCCATTCCTCACAGAGTCACATGAACGCCACACCGCTCCGTTCAGCTCATAATTACAGGGCAGAATAAATGTATGCATCCTCACGGTTGTGTTTGGGCTGCAATTTATGACTAAGCCTTCGCCGTCTGCCGTAAGGCTTTGTAATGTGACACTGTCGTCTCGGGGAAACCTCGTTTCTCCCGTCCTGAAGCAGTGAAAGGAAACGGCATCGATCTCGGCTGAGTGGTGAGGCTCGTTCGCAGGCGCTCCGAGGTTTTAGATCTGCCCTCGTGGTCCGAAGGTCACAGAAGTTACTGGAACACGCCCGGAGATTATTTAAAGTTTGGATCAGACACAAATAAACTCTGAGCGTCCGAGGAAACAAATAACTAACTTTACTTTTTTACTTTGTTTTCTTTAGTTTTTCCTTCTTTTTCAGTCTTCACAAACTGTGTGTGTGTGTGTGTGTGTCTGAGCTTCAGACACAATCCTCTCTCATCGGCATCCATTACTAATTCACTGACGCTTCTGTTGTTTCCCCACACTTGGAATCAAGTCAGTTTGGATGCTGTGTGTGTGTGTGTGTGTGTGTGTGTGTGTGTGTGTGTTCCAGGGTTTTGCTGTATGTGCATGTGTCTCTGCGCAGCCACTTGGTCGGTCACGTGCGCGTATATCCTTTTATATGCTCATGTCCGAGCTACATTTGTGACTGTGTGTGAGCCAGACGGAGTCAGCCATCTCTGTGTGTGTGTGTGTGTGTGTGTTTGTGTGTGTGTGTGTGTGTCCTGTAAGCCTTGCTGTGTGTAAGTGGTTTTGGCAGGCCTGTCTGTGTATGCAGGCAGCACATGTTTTCCGCTCTATTTGTGTCTGAGTGTGTGTGTGTGTGTGTGTGTGTGTGTGTGTGTGTGTGTGTGTGTGTGTGTGTGTGTGTGTGTGTGTGTGTGTGTGTGTGTGTGTGTGTCTATGCAGCTGTACTGGTTTATGCACATGTAGTGTGTTGTTTAGGTATTGTGTGTGTATGTGTGTGTGCGTGTGTGTGCGCTCCTGGTCAGCAATGACTGAATATGACAAGGTCACTCCTGTCATTTACCTGCCATA
>NC_051044.1:1230542-1268042 GCF_904848185.1 Acanthopagrus latus
AAACTGAAGGATTTCATATTTGGGGCGTCAGCTGATCATCAGAGAAGGAACCCCCATAATGTGAATGGGTGTCCTCACAATGTTAGTAATACAGGCACACACACACACACACACACACTCTGAGTGCTGACCTCATGCATGGCTGATTCACAGCTGATTCCCCCGAGTCCACTTCTACAAGGACAAGTCCATATGGATGTTTTAGTGTGTGTGTGTGTGTGTGTGTGTGTGTGTGTGTGATTGAACATATATGACTCAGAGGGGTGGTGGTCCAGGTTGTTAACCCCAAACTGAAGCATCTGAAAGAGTTTCAATAATTCATATGTTCTGTATTAGCATCTCTCTCTCTCTCTCTCTCACACACACACACACACACGCACACGCACACGCACACGCACACGCACACGCACACGCACACACACACACACACACACAAAAAGAGTAAATGCACTCATGCAACACACACACTCCAGTGCACTCAGATACCCAAGCAGTGCGACACACCGCACAAGGACACACACATGAATCTTCTCACACAGTGACGTGGTTCTGTAGCACACACAGGTACACACAGGCACACACAGGTACACACAGGTACACACAGGTACACAAACACTTGACCCGCGCTGTGAAGGAATGAATCCATCTGAAAACGATGAAACTCTTGTTCTGACAACCGTTTCAGCCTCGTACCGGGTGGTCGTATTACGCCTCATTCCTCCTGTTTTCTCCTTCCTCCCTTCGCTCTCTCTCCTCCCATCAGCCTGTTTCTCAGGTGGTATCTGCCTCTGAAGTTAAATCAGCCTCCTTGTGTGTGTGTGTGTGTGTGTGTGTGTGTGTTGTCATGAGACGCTGCTCGTCTAGCGTGCCAGACAGCCTGCATCGCGTTTGTGACCTACTTTGGTTCACAGTGTGTATTTTTTATGAGCCGGGGAGATGCAGACGCTCTCAGAGCGAACGGAGTTGCATATGTAACGTCCTCACACACACACACACACACACACACATACACATACACACACACACTTCAGAGCAGCACACACACGTACACAGATGTTTTTCATGTGAAGCAGCACCTACACATACACACCTTTTATTTATTCATCTGCATATGTGGCGCCACTATGGATGGTGGTTGGAGCGGATGTTCTCCTGGCAACAAGAAACGGCTCAAGCTTAGAAAATAATCAGAGTACGAGACGTATATTTAATGATGTGCATCACACACGTGTGTGTCTGTGTACACTTCATTAAGAAGCACACGACGACGGAGTGAAAATACCTCTTTGGTATGCAGAGCGGCTGAAGTCTGCTCTCGTTTCTCTTCTTTCTCTCTGGTTCTGAGGGTTTTGGGGGTAAGAGGAAATTCTTAAGTATCATCACGCTTGAGTGGCACTTCCATGGCCGAAAGCTTATTTAATTCAGCCCCCTAAGCTTTTTAAACAGAGTTCCCAATTAATTTTTAAATTACCGCACTGACTTGTTGACTAGCTCCTGACACTTGAGAAATTATGTTAATTTCCACACCTCTTACTGCGCCCGAGTCAGCTCGCTCCTGCTGCTCAGGATGTTGAATCAATGAAACGGCGTGTTGCCTCGTGGCTACAGAGCCAAACACACTGCTGCTGCTGCTGGTTTACAACCAGGAGAGGCTCTGACTGCAACACACACACACACACACACACACACACACACACACACACACACACACACACACACACACACTTGACTCACTAGTACAAATGAGAACATGTTTTTTCTCTGTTCCTGAGGGTCTCGTCATGCTTTCACTCTCTAACATGAACTCTCAGCATGACTAAAAGTCTAAAACCAACCGAAAAGTGCAACATTCAGTTTAATCATAATCTTAAACTTAATCCTGAACTAATCCCATGTGCTATAATAATTAACATCACCACATGATAATATTGGGCTACTGTGGAAACGTGGTTGATGATCCACATTCCTGAGTGTCCCGGAGTGTCAGGACACAACAACATTTCAAAATTACATTACAGAAATGTTGTGTTTTGACCCTCAGGGCCACCATATAGATATATATATATATATAAATCTGTAGGGAAGCAGCAGATTTGTAGAAGACGTCTTGGATCCAGCTCACTTCCCTTCGTGCTGCTGCGTCTTCAGCCGGTTCCACGCTGGCTTCTGGCCCGTTCGTCCTGCTGTGTTTCGTCCTATTTATCTCGTAGCTTCTGACTCCGTATATGTGATCGTACTAATCAACAACACCATTTCTGACGGGATTAAATTGTCTTTAATCATTTCTGTGTTTGATGTCGGCAGTCAGTGTTGGTGCATCTGTTGAAACTCCTCAAATAAAACATCTCCTGAAACTTCAATTCACGTGTGGGTCAGATGAACCTGTTAGTTTTACCAACTAGTTTTACTTTGCTAGTTTTACATTCGTGTGTCTCTTTTTCGTCTTTTCCACAGAGTTGAAAGAAACAGCATCGAGGATCAGACTGACACCAGCTCCTGCACCATCCACCCGTCCACCCCTGAACCCAACCTCCCCTCACCCCTCCCACAGCTCCAGGACTCTCCAAGGGTTCCTCGCCGGGTTCTCCAAGGGTTCTCTGTGGTGTTCTGGACAGCTCCATACGCCTCGGGGCCTCGGACCTTCATGCGTCTCCCAGCGGCAGAGTCCACCCACACCTCCACCCACCACACCACCACTACCATGAGCTGTGAGCAGGAGTTTGGAGACGGGGCCATGGGAGTCACGCTCACACTGCGCCTCCTCATGCACGGGAAGGTGAGAGATGCTCGAAGCTCGGCTGGAAATATTTAATGTTTTTATTATTGCCAAAAATACCCCAAACCTCCACAGAGCTTCACGGTCCAAAAACCAGTAAGTGAGTCGGAGTGTCCTCAACTAATGCACCGTGTCTGTCTGCAGTGGAACTTTACCAGCCGGCTGTTTCAGGAAACAAATGAGCCTTTTTAAAGAAACAAAATTCAAACTTGTGATAAGTGTTTAAAGATTTACATCTCCAGCAGACAGACGGGGTAAGAAAGTAGACAGTACGCTCACTATGACCCATTTCCTCCGGTTCGTTTGGTAAAGACCACAGTGAGCGACTGTTTTTACTTTGAAACTAATGAAACTTCGTCCTTCAGTCGGCGCCGATGGGCCCGGAGCCACAGACGGAGCGAGGAGGTTTAATAGAAGAGACTTCAGACTTTAAGAGACGAACTCAATGCTGATTTGTTGACAGTTGGAAAAAATCAAATGCCAGTCTTCTCCTTGAAGGGGAGACACTGCAGGCCTCAGACAATCAGACAGAAAACCTAAATACTGTCAACTCACATAAAACAGCCAATTTTCTCCATGTTTTAGGAATAATTTGTAATAATAATTTAGGAAGTCAGGCTGTGGATACAAAAGCCCTCTTTGTAAAAATGTTCAGAATATAGAGCGCTGCTGTTGCTCAGGGGTGGAGCCAGCGTCTTGTCATCAGAAGGTTGCTGGTTTATTTCCCTGGTCTGCGTGTCGAAGTGTCCTTGGGCAAGATACTGAATCCCAAACTGCTCCTGATGTGCTGGTCGGCACCTTGCATGGCAAACAGCACCATCAGTGTGTGAATGTATGAATTATTACAAGTCACTTTAGATAAAGCGTCTGATTAATATCCTGAATAAAAACCTCCAGACGTTTTTATACAAGAACAGTTGAATAGGTAAAAACTCGTAGGTATCACCAAGAACTTCCCCAGCTGGTTACCACATTAAATTAGTTGGTTTTCTGATATGCAATATTTAGATATAAATACGAGTCTATCAAATTGAATATGCACCAGTTTTGATAAATGTCCAGAACAGAAATGTGCATTTTCTTAATATGAATCTGACAGAAAACCTGTTTTGGAGTCGACCAGTGCGTGAAAAAAAAATAACCCCATCAGCTTTAGCGTCTCCACTCACAGTACATTTGTTGTTAAACTGCAACTTACTGACTGTACTTTAATTCAGAATCCAACATTATCTACGTCTGCAGTGTTTTGTTGAATATCAACGTTTGGTTCTCGTTCTGTTTTCTGCTTCGTCTCTTTGGTGACAAGATGAAGCTGCTGCTGCTTCACCCGTCAGCTCAGAGATCAGAATGTGACGATGAAGAAAACAAATATCAAAACTCAGTGTTTCCTGTAAACTACATCTGAGTCTGTTTATTTTCTGTCATATTTCAGGGAAATTGAATACAGAAAACATAAAAGTCTTCTCAGCCACTTTCACCATCCTGTGCAAATTTGTCTCCCCGAACGCTCAGACGCTGTAAATCTTGACTTGAAGTGCCGTCAAAATACTGACTGTGTTTTTAAAGACAGAGAAAAAGTTCCTGAGCGACTGTACGGAGCGTCTGTGTGTCTTTCTGTCCTCTGAGGATGGAAATAACATTTTGTTTTCTGTTTTCTCCACAGGAAGTCGGAAGCATCATCGGCAAGGTGAGTCGCGTTTTTTATAGCTTTTCCTTCTATAATGCAAAGACAAAACTACATTTGTTGTTCAGGTCGCTGAATGTAAAAGACAGAAGCCTGAAC
Organism: Acanthopagrus latus; assembly: GCF_904848185.1. Lineage (NCBI taxonomy): Eukaryota > Metazoa > Chordata > Actinopteri > Spariformes > Sparidae > Acanthopagrus > Acanthopagrus latus. The sequence goes on from NC_051044.1 coordinate 1,235,102, forward strand.
GTCTGGACATTGAAATGGTTCCAGGAGTGATGCGTCACGAGTAAACTCTTCATATGAACCTGATGGAAATGGACCTCCAGCGGGTGGAAGGTCGTTGTTGACACGATCCTGTTTAAGAGATCTGAAATAAAAACCAGAAAAGCTGCTGCAGAAATTTAAATTAAATTACTTCCACCTGAGCAGTTCGTACGTGCATGATGATGTCATCACGTTACGCGAGGTGCAAAATGTGGTGACGGTGTGCGGAGTGACGGGAGCAGAGCAAGATGATCGCTGTCTGAAGTTTCAGATCAATACGATCTATAAACTCCTTTCAGCCGTCAGCTCAGGTTGTCCACGAATCATTTGAGGAAAATAAATCACCAGTGAGTCACTGCTGGATCATTTCTCATGCAGAGTTCAGCACAGATCAAATTACTGCCTGTTTGTAATAGTCATTAATTAAAATAATCATATTCTGCAGCATTAGTAAACAGAGAAAATCCTCCCAGTCTGTGAACTGTTTAAAAATCCTCTCCCATCATCAGACTGGTTTTTCTAAAATTGGCATGCCGCTCAAGATAACGTTAAATATAATCCTACTACAGCGATAGAAAGTTGGCGTGAAATGTGCATTAATAATGTGTAAAATTTCCAGAGAGGCCGTGTCATTACAGTCTCTTCTTACTGAAAGGGAAGCTGCTCTCCAGGGATGTGAATCAGTTTAACTGTGGACGTGTTAAATAAACCCCTGTAGGATTTTTTTTCCAAATATATCACAGCCGAGCGAAGTGTGATAATGACCGCAGCACACGCACTAACCCGCGATCGCTGCTGATTTCCTTCAGCGTCCTCATCATTTGCACTGTGTGGCCTGTTAGCTTACAGTCTCTGGCTTCAAGATGGCGTGAAAAATGACATCACCGCTGTGTTAGACTTGTCGTCGGGTCGTGTCAGTGTGGAGTCGCACCACAGGAGCTGCTCTCCAGGGTTTCTTCTAGTATTAAACGAGGCTGCCAGGCGGCGGAGCAGAACTGATGCTCCTATCGGGCTTAAACAGGCTCGTGTGACTGAGGCAGGTGTCAAAGTGAGATAATATTAAACCTCCACCCGGTCCAGGTTAAATGTAACAAACATATAAGACTCATACTGTAATATGTTTTTAATGTTCATGCACCACAGGAACACTTTTAAATTCATGCGTCACATTCTCAGCGTTAGACTCACATACCTGTAAGCAGCCAATCAGAGGCTCCGGCTGCTCCGGGGCATCCTGCTGGCTGTTGATTCATTTTCCTCACCTGCAGTTCTGCAGACGCTCCTGCAGCTGACACTCGCTCCTCTTACAATATCAGCTAGTTTCTCCCCAGAGAAAACACACAAGCTGTCAAAAATCTGTAATGACTCTGGATCCTTTATATTAAAGGGTTAAATTTCAAATTATCCTCCGAGAAGTTTCCAGGAAAGAATCATATAATTTGTCTCAGAGACGGAAATAAAACAAACCCTGAAATCAAAAGTTTGACTGACAGGAAGAAATTACTTCTCAAACTGGGGAGAAAGTGAAAGAATGTGAAGTTCTGGCTGCTAAATATAATTTAATATACATCACATATAATATAATGTACATCAAGTGCCGCAGGAATCTGAACTGTGGTCGTCTGTCCTCTGAACCTCGACTCAGATCACAAAAAAGTTCCCAACTAACACCTCAAACAGTAAAAAAAAAAAGATTAACAGGACGATCCCTCTCCCAATTCCAGAATTCAAAGACTATTAAAGTTAAAGGCAGAATCAGTAGGATTTGTCCCAGCTGTTCCTGAACGCACCACAGAGACAGTTGATTGTTGAGTCTCATTCCCAGGACGTCAAATAGACACATGTTGGGTTGGTAAAGCGTCCCGAGCAGCAACAAAGAGAGAAAATCAGAAACTCTCTGCAGATACGAGACACTAACACGCCTTTTCTCCACATTCCAGCCTCCCTCTCTGTCTGTTTACGGCTTCTTACGGCTTTTACGTCTTTGTCTCGTCTCGCTGCGTCTGATTGGTCCACATCAGTCTGCTGATGTTGGGAAATAACAAGAATCCAGAATTCACCTCAGATGCATCAAACTAAAGTAATGAGGCTGTTCTGAAGCTGTGAGGAGGAGAAAGTTCAGGTGTAGAGAGGAGAAGTCACACAGAGACTCAGAGTAAAATACAGATACATGAAACATGTACATTGACTAAGTACTTGTACTTTATTACTTCCCCCCTCTGCTTGAATATTGGGAGAAATGTGAAATGAAAACCTGCCTGTGCTCTGTGAGAAGGATTAACAGTGTCATCACTGAACTCGGATCCATTTCAGCTTCACATGATTAGGAACATCATCAGGTTCAGCTCTCAAAGCTTCTTATCCGGCTGGACTGTTGTTGTTGTCCATGCAGCCGCTCTGGTGTTAAATCTATACTTTATGTTTTAGTGACTTTAATGAAACCGTGTTGAGTTCAGTGTCATCCAGTATTAACGACATCTTTGTGTTTCTGTCCACAGAAAGGAGAAACAGTGAAGAGAATACGAGAAGAGGTAAGACCCCGTCGCCCCGCAGAGTCTCTGTCGTCCTCTCTGATCTCTTATCAGTCTGTGATGGCTCTTTGAATGCAGCTCACACATGCTGGTAATTACAATATGATCAGAAAGTAGTGCAGTAATGTACAAACGGGACACATGAGCCCCGTTTTAATTATCACACATGAAAGCAGCAGAAATATCGACTGTCCCCAGAATGATTATATATTCTGTAATCATGCTGCACGTTATCTGAGACGTCTCACTGAATGTAGATCCGTTTATTTTTAGACGTTAGATATCTGAAGGTGTGTTTTGTATTTTTGGCCTCCTGCTGTGATGTTTCCATCATATCGAGGAGACAGAAGTGCAAATAGAAAGAGAGACGATGTGACAGAGATCAGGAAGCAGAGTTACTCCTGATGAAGTCGAAGACACTCAGGATTGTTTCGTTGACTTTTTCCACAGCAGAAATTAGATTAAAGTAACAAAAACGATAAAGCTGATGTATAAACGAGTGCTACGATGAAATACAACATAAATCATCATGTGAGACAAACTGAAATGAACTATGAACTTCGATTTATTGACTGTATTGACTGAAAAATTAGACAAGGAGCAGCGACGACACCGCCGGGAGCAGGCAGACATTTTATTAAAGATAATATATGATGAAGAGCAGCAGATGAGATGTAAATGTTTCTCCCTCGTGTTGCTGTCAGAAGAAAGAATCCAGGATGAATAAATGATCAGCAGCGTCGACAACACGTTCCTGTAAAACCACAGACACGTCTAAACTTCAGGTCCGAACGTGAAAACACTGCTTATGGTCTGGATAAAAAGGAAACCACATTTTGCTTTGAAATACCTGTTTCAGTCGCCACAAACATGACAGTGAGTGTGAAAAGACGTCGGGACAATTACCGTCTGTCAGGAATACTGGATACTTCGTGAGATGTCCAGCTGCGTCTGGACAGAACCAGGTATTTTAACTAGAAAGTTGTTTTCCTAACCCTGGCTGAGTGGGTTCTGTTCTTAACCCCGACCAGAACATGAACGCAGCCCAGTGACAACACAAAGACCTGAAGGAAAAGGCTTTGAGTTGCAGGATGTCTGTGGTTTGCAGAATCGTACATTTATTCCGTCGAGTGTGAACCACTTCATTCCAACTGAATCACGATGACCGGTGGATTCTGCCGTGATGAAGTGAATCCAGTTCAGATCAGGTGAACCAGCAGCGAACAGTGTTGAGAGCTGATCACTGAGGCGAGCTGGAGGAGCAGAGCTGCGTTACTGCACGTTGTTGCTCAGCCGAGGCCTGCGAGCGGCGTCTGCGTCGTGAGGCAGATTAAACAAACAACCTTTCCGCAGACATGTAACCATGGTAACCGTGCTCAACAAAGATGGCGTCTGCTTTACGATGTTTGACAGATGAGGAATTTTGTTGACTACAGAGCAACAATTAAATATTTGATAAAACCGAGAAACATTTTTATGAAAAGACTCAAATGAAATCCACCAGCAGCTGAAGTGAACGCCGGCTCTGATCTTCACCTGCGCCGGCTCGTTTCTTCATGTTACTCCTGCAATTTGCAGTCAGCTCGCCTGCTGCTGCTCGATGAATAGTTAAACATGTGGATCTATAACTTCAAATGTTTCTGCGCTCATCTCTTTGAATACAGAACACACATCAGTGTTAATGTATGCAACACCTGACGTGAATACCGGAGAGGCTGAGCTATAGGTTTAAAGACAGCAGCGTTTCTGAGGAGAGCGACTGTGAAGATAATCCCCGTCCAAACACAAAGACAGGAAGTCGGACTGTAACAGAGAAACAGATCACTTTCATGTGTGTGTATGTAATGTATACATTACACTGGAGACACAAACACGAGGTGTTATGTCACCAAATCCTTATTGTTAAGTTGCAGAAACACTGCAGAGTCCCTGCAGCACAGGACGGCAGAATAAAAGCCTCTGTGTGCAACACGCTGCTGAAGTGGAGTCAAACATGTGAGGAAAGATTAACTACTGAATGAAACGGGGCTCAAAATAGGCCACTGAACTCCTTCCGGTGTGTTTCAACAAGAAAACAATGCTCCACTGTGTTTTAATGAGCCTAAATGCACTCAGTTTATTTCCCCGCTTGCCTGGAAAAAATGTTAAATAATAACCTACAAACACATTCTGCAGGGAGAAGTTATTTTAGAGATGTGTGTCCTCAGAGAGATAGTTTGAGGATGACTGCACATGAATCAACGCTCCAGAGAGGCAGAGAGAAAAGAGGCAGCGGGAGCGAAGCAGGAGTTACGTTTCCGTTCATCCGTCAGGGGAATTCTGAGTTAACTTGTGAAACGCCACAGAAAATAAAAAAAAGTGAATCAAGTTTATCAGTCGACGTCCAGAATGAAAACAGAGACGAGAAGACAAAGACCTGCTGATGATGTATGGTGATGCTTTAACATGTCACATAATACAGTGTACTGTTATATAAGAAACTTTTTTAGATGCTTTCACATTTAATCTCTCATGTTCGAGTCATTAACTCTGGTTCATCGACCTGCTCAGTTTAGTTTGTTAATCAAGACTCGGACAAGTTCAAATGATTTGGATGAAACACTTTTAATTAAATGTACATTTTCAATCTGATTTTCTGACATAAGTTCAATATAAAGTGTCACATTTAACACATAGTGAGTCGACGGAGCTACCAGCTCAATAATACATGTGGTACATTACATTTCAATAGATGTCTCAGTTATAACAGAACTGAGCTCGATAAGCAGTTTTGTTTTTATATGTTGTTCAGTTTGGGAAATCCTACGATCTCCAGGAAGCTTTAACGTCAGCTCAGGTCTGACTCATCGTCTCTGCTGCCAGGTCGTATCTACGGCTCGGACTACTTGCTGGACTGGTTAACTAGGTTTCATGTAGGAATCCAGTGACGTGACTGTTTCTGTTATTAGTCAGACCCCAGTAACACAGACTAACACCAGCAAAACGTTAACTGACAGGGAGACGTGTTGATTAGCTTTTATTTTGGTGGTAACAGTTTTATAATCACAGTGTAACACTTGACGATGAGCTTTAGCCTCGTTTGAGGCGCAGCAGTGACGCGGTCAGGGCCGAGTGTGATTAAAATACTTCAGATTTAGACATCATAATATTTATATCACATTTCTTCACCGTGCAGCTGAACCTGATGGTAACAACATGTCCAGGCGCTGAGGAGCAGATGCATCTAATTAAGCGGCAACTGAGGTTCAATACTAAACTGATAAAACTCAGTCAGTCTACATCAAAACAAACTCACATTCAAAACCTCATAAGATAATCACCTTATTAAAGAATCTCAAACTAAGCGAGGTTATCAGCTCTGCGGGGAGATTCAGGGCGGAGGAGCGAACAGGAGGAGAAGATGAAGAGAAGGAGACGAAGGTAGAGGAGACCGAAAGAAAACAGATCGTCTCCGCCCGGGTGTTTCTCCGTGACGGCCTCACTCTCAGAGCACAAACATGAATATTTAAATGGATGTTTGCTTCTCAAGGACAAACCACAGAAACACTGGATTCATAAGCTACATCCTCCTTTCATCACTCTTCTTTATTCCCCAACCTGCTGCCTCACTCATTGCAAACTGGCAGATCAAACACACACACACACACACGCGCACACACACACGCACACACACGCACACACACACACACACACACACACACACACACACGCACACACACGCACACACACACACACACACACACACACACACACACATACGCACACCATCGTTTTCACTTTCTCTAATGAACTGAAAGTGAAGTTCAGTATTTCAAGGCTGCATGTTTTCCACACAATGCAGGACTTTCAGGAGGCTTTCAGAACTGAATCACCAAATGTCTCTCTCACACACACACACACACACACACACACACACACACACAGCGCTGACTTCGCCGTCCACAAAACTCAAAGACACACTGCGAGGACACTGCATGCAATACGTCCCTTTTTATCAAGTCAATAAAAGCACTTATGTCAGGTTGTAGGTCTTCATAGCAGTTTTACACACTTTATACACAATGCATGTAAAATCCCACTTACACACACACTCACACACACACACACACACACACACACACACACACACACACACAGGCAGCATGGCTCCCTAATAAAGCAGAACAGAGCAGAGTAATCCAGTTGAACGACATGGCCGTCCATCCTTCCTCCGCTCCAAATGAAGAGTAATGAAGACAACGCTGCAACAAGAAGACAGCACAGTGCTGCAGGGAGGGAGGAGGAGGAGGAGGAGGGGGGAGGAGGAGGAGGGGGGAGGAGGAGGAGGGAGGAGGAGGGAGGAGGAGGAGGGGGGAGGAGGGAGGAGGAGGAGGGGGGGGGGGACAATAGAGTAGGGAAGATTGATCCAAAGCGTCACTGTGGTCTGAGTGTCGGCCTCAGTGGTTTAAATCTAAATGAACTAACGATGATATTAAACCTGCAGCTTCTCTTTGTTTCTAGGAGTAACTTTGATATTTTAGTTTTGTTAATTAGTGATGCTAACATGTAGAGAACGAACTATAATAGACTTTATATCATCTTCTACAGCTTAGCTTAGCTTAGCTTAGCATGAAGACAGCTCTGTCCAAACCTGGTGCTGGGTTGTTTTCTTTTACTCACCACGTATTTATTCACTTCATACTGACCTGGTTCTGCTCGGTGTGACTCGACCCAGCAGGGTTTTGCTTCTCCATCACAACTTCCTGCTTGAAGGTTCGACTCTTGTTCTGATCCTTGCATCACCACCAACAACGTGGCTCCAATAATTCAGTTACACACACGTTTAATTTCCTTTAACTTCTGAATAACAGCCTCGTTACTGTTCCTGTCTCCCCTCGTTATCTCCGGTCTGCTGCCCGTCAGCTCACCAGTCAGTCCGGGAGGAGCAGAAACACAAAAGTCCAAACACGGCTAAACTTGAAAACCTCCAACACAGCTACAGAAGAAAGGAGGGAAGGATTTAATAGACAGGAAGCACATGAAGGAGGAAAACAGAGGGAGGAAGGAAAGGAAGGGAGGGAGGGTAATGGAGGGGAAAGGGGTTAAGTAGGAGGATCAGAAGGATATGGGGAATGATCGATGGAGTGATTGTAAGACAGACGAGCGGTTGAAGGAGGGACGTATCGATAAATTAATGATAATGAGACTGATTAGATGAAAGGATAAAAGGGAGGGAGAGATGAATGAAGGGTGAGGAGGGTCGTAATGGTGGAGGGGGAGAGTCATGAAGGAGAAGAGACTAATGAATTGATGGGGGAGGGAAGGAAGGAAGGAAAGAAGGAAGGAAGGAAGGAAGGAATAATGTATAGATAGATGTGTAGATGCAGAGCAGAGGGAGACGACAGCTAATGTGTTTTTATGGAGATAATAAATGGCGAGAGAGAGTGAGAGAGCTATGACATCACTGCTTTATTACTAACTGCTGTACACACACACACACACACACACACACACACACACACACACACATACACACACACACACACATACACACACACACACACACACACACACACACACATCTATCTAACCTTGCTGTGTGTGTGCTGTTCAGCGATGGAGAGATCAGCTGTAAGTAAAACAGACAAGGCTGATTGCTGTAAGACAGTGATTCACCCGCTGACACACACACACGCACACACACACACACACACACACACACACACAGCGCTGACTTCGCCATCCACGAAACTCAGAAGACGCCTGGAGGTTTAAAAGAAATATGAGGAGAAGAGAACCAGACGTTTCTGTCTGTCTTTGTGATGGATCTCTGTATTGATGAGCTCGTTCTGATCATGTCGATCGAGCCACATGACACCAGGCTCAATGATTTGGATCAGAACGACTCGAGCGAGACGAGCTCTTTATACCTGTGAAGAGTTAAGAGGAAGAAGTTATACCAACATAACATATAAAATAGTCATATCGCTTCCATGCAAGTTACATTAATTATTTTAAGATGTTATTGTAAAGTTTATAAATCTGTTTGATCTAAAATGCACATGTGATGCTTTTACTTAATAACTGTTTCACTATCGAGCTGGTTTACCTGTTGGACCACAGACTGAAGAAAAAACCAGCAGTTAGTCAGGAGCTGGTTAGATTTGTCTGCTCGGTCGGTTCAGTTCATCAAACACGTTCACAGAAGCTTCAGCTGGGTCGGACCGCTGTGGCAAAATCAGACTCAAGCCACTCGACTGCAGAAGTACAGAAACAAAGAGGAGTTGGGGCTGTTTGCAGCCAAATATCCAGAATAAATGATTGTCAAGTATGTTTCTGCAAAAACCACAGATCAGTCCAAAGTGAACGTCTCTTGTCACAACTCTGCTGATGCTCCGGTTCGGTTCAGAAGACATCAGGGTTTGGACGGAGTCATAATTATGCTTTTACACAAAGGTTTGACTCGGGTACATTCACAAAAAAAAGCCTTGGTTGCTTTTTAGCGATCGGCACTGACCGCTCTTTACACCACGTCACCTGACTTCCTCCTTTGCTCCCGTCACTGGAGGTCGCTGCCTCAAAACAAACAAACGTTTAGTTATTATCAGCTGCGTTCAGAGTCGACCTGCACGCTGCGTTCTGCTGAGGACGGGTGATGACGTTTCAGCCTTCACTTTCTGAAACGAAACGTCACATTTGATTTAGTCTTCAGCTAAAGTAGTTATTTATAATAGCAGAAGGAAATGTTGGAGGTGAAAGCCAGTTTTACTTTTTCTGAAGAGGAATGAGAGAATAAGCCCGGTTCCCACAAATCCAACAGCGGGCTTTGATTCTTATTTATCTGAACTCCTCCTAACTCACACTTCAATTTTCTCCTGACACCCTCATCCTCTCCATCCATCCTCGTATGGTTATTACTGCACCTTCTCTATATCTTCACCTTCTCCTCTTATTTCTCCTCAAATATTTGCACCGCCTTGTCTCTCTCTCCTCTCCTCCGATCCTTTCCCTCACTGTCCTCTCCTGCTCTTCCTCCTCCTACCCTTCCTCCTCCTCCTCCTCTTCCTTTTTAATAAATCTCTACCCACTCTCTTTCCTCTCCTCTCCTCTCCATTTCCTGGGCTTGAACCACATCTTCCTCCATCCTCCTCCTCGTCATCTTAATCTTTCTCTCCCTAATCTCCCCCAATATTCTCACCACCTTTCCATTTCCTCTTCTGCTCTTCTTCCTCCCCCGTCAACCTCCTTACCTAAATAAAAAAAACGTGATACACCACATTGCTCTTCTCATCTGCTTGCCTCCTTCCCTCCCTTCCTGTCTTCCTTCCTTCCTTTCTTCCTCTGTCCTCCCTCTTCCAGCCTCCTGGTAATCCCTCTCTCCTCCTGCATCACAGGTGAATCTCCTTTAGGGAGCAGCGTGGGGAAAATGGTTCTCCTCCTCTTCTCTTTCTTGGCCCACATATCCCTCCCCCCCACTAATGTGTTTTCTCTCTCCTCCGTTCCTCCCCTCCCCCCCTCCGTTCTCCATTAACCTCCATCTTCCCTCCCTCCCGTCGTAACTCACCTCCTCTCTGCTCCTCACTTGCCTCCCTTCCTTCCCCATGATTTCCTCATTTCCCCTCCCTTGCATATTCCCCTCATCCTTTTCCTTAACTCCCTCCTGCCCTCCCCCACCAAAAACAAAAAAAAATAATTTCCCACAATCCCCTCCCTCCCCTCCCTGTCCTCCTCCCCCCCTCCTCCTCTTCCTCCCCCCTGCTCCTCCATCTCTGTCTGGACCCACAGAGCAGTGCGAGGATCAACATCTCAGAGGGCTCCTGTCCAGAGAGGATCATCACCATCACCGGGCAGACGGACTGTGTGTTCAGAGCCTTCACCATGATCACGTTCAAACTGGAGGAGGTAGATACCACACACACACACACACACACACACACACACACACACACACACACACACACACCTCCCAGTGGTGTTCCCGAGCTGCTCTGACTGAAGTGTGTAACCTTTACTTCCTCTACAACACGGCTGCTCGCTGGCAGGGAGCCTTTTATTATATGTCTAATGGGATTGTCTGACCTCACACACACACTCATACAAGCATGACGTGCACTCAAGCACACACACACACACACACACACACACACACACACACACACACATACGCACATACAGTGTGTCTCTCAGAGGGATTTGATACGAACACTGTCTCTCTCCATCAGTCCGCCTCCATTTCTTCCTTCCTTCCCTCCATTATTCCATTAAACTGAGAGTGAAACACTGAGACCTGGAGCAGCGATCAGGACAGTCGAAGCTCTCAGCTGTTCTTATTTCTGTATTCTTCGATCACATCAAATGCATTTTTTTGTCCATAAAGCCCAAAGTCACGATTATAATGTTTGCAGAGAACGACATCCTGAGTGAGAATGAAAAACTTGCCATATTAAAGATAAAACCTTTTTCCACAGAGACGAGAACCGACGTGACACAGATGATGCGTCTACACATCGTCACAAACACTCAGATTGCTTTACTGTTAGCATTAGCAGTAAGCTAGCAATATTTAACTTAGTTCTACTCTGAGTGAAGTCGGCACTCAGCAGAGACTCTGGTTCTGGTTCTGGTTCTGGTTCTCTGTCTCCTCTCTGTGACATTACGTTCATGAAGTATTATCAAACACAGTGTTGGATTTTACTCATTGATTTTAGATATTTAATGAAAACAACGTTTTGCGCCCATTACAGGTGTTAAAGTGAACAAATCTAACAATAATGATCGTATGTGTGTTAAAAACACTCGCTGCTCACAGATTTGAGTTCCTGATGTCGACACTCAACACTGATTCTTACAGACAGTTTTTAAAAGCAGCGTCCTGCTGGTGATCCAGTTCATACAAACTCATTCTGTGCAGCCAGATATTCTTCAAACACACAGAACTTTATGTGTAATTTCTTGTAAAGATCTCAAAGTTTCCAAAGATATTAAATGTCTCCATCTGTAGTTCAAAGAAATGTGTTTAACATGATTCAAAATATATCTGTGATGCGTCCAATAACTGGGTGTAAGCTAAATTGGGAGAAATTAAATTTGATGATTAACTTAAAGAGCATTAGTGTGGCTCCATGTGGGCCGAATTACACCGGAGTGGTTTTGGCTGTGGAGGATTGAAGTGTCTCGCTGACGTTTGAGAACGCGTCGCGTGCTGAGAAATTAAATCCGAGCAGCTGGTATTTAAATCGAAGTGATCCTAATGGAAGAAAACGAGATGGAAGTAAGATGGGAGGAGGAGGAGGAGGAGTGGATAGAGGCAGATAGTGTGGACGGAGATTTAGAGGAGTGGTAGACGGGCTGCTGAAGGATTATAAAAATATATATATGTGAAATGAGGAATGTGAGAGATGAAGGGAAATAAGATGAAGAGGCCACGCGAGAGACGGGTTTAAAGAAGAGAGTCGGGAGAGTGAGAACAGGTGGAGATGCAGCGATGAGGAGGAAGAAGCTGCATAAAGTTAATGAGATTCTAAGAAAGAAGGAGGAAAAGTTTGTTCAGAGGATTAAACAGGGAGTGTAATGAGAGAGAGAGAGAGGCATCAATCAGAACTGTGAAGGTGTTCATCAGTACAACACAGAGCAGACGATCATCACTCAGGACTCACACCTGTCAGGAGTCACATTTCAAGAAATAATAAAGTTTAACAGTTCTCGCAGCATCAAGTCCCGACAAGATAAAACTCATATTAACGACACAATTAGTGAACGACTTAAAGATTCAAGATGATTCATCTGTCATGATGCAGCGCAGCGCATAACAAGATGAAAGTTTGATGCTAAAGGAGCATAAAATATTTATTTCCACCAACAACACGGTGATGATGACATCCACTCCATGAACACACAGAGTCCAGCTGCAGAACTAACACATGGTCCAGTTTCCTGCGTCACCTAGCGCCGGTCGACAGGTCGAAGAACTGAAGGCAAACACCGAGAAATTGTGAGCGAATGCAGAGAAAACTTGAGGATAATTGCTGTCAGATGAGAGAGAGAGAGGAGAAAGGAAAGATGAAACAAAATGCAGCAGGAAATCCAGACAAGAGAAACGAAAAACATCGACACACTTACGTTAAAAAGAGCAGCGCAGAGGATTAAAGAAAGTGTCTAATGAGAGACAGACGGGAGAGAACAGAGGACGGAGAGAGAGAGAGAGTCACAACTTGTAGTCACTTCACATCTTGTTTATGGCTACGAATCTCTCCACCGCAGAGCAAATATAGATGGAAAATCTGGTTTTATTTATCCAAAGAAACACACCAGGGAGCCGAGCAGCCGGCAGTGTTGGAAATAAACCCTCAAACATCTTTCTGCGCTCGCTCAGACACACAGGACCGCGTCACAACGGCGTAAAACACAAACATCAGCCTCCTGCAGAAAACATGTATGTTCAAAATCGTCATAACCAGATTAAAAAAATATCTGATTTTACAAAACGTTTTCTGGATCTTCGCTCTCCGCTGGCATCATGAAGCTGTTTGTGCATGTGTGAGACGAAGCCAGCTGTCAATTACTGTGACGAAAAACACACAGAAAACCAGAGAGAAGGATCCTACGTGATGATATAAATAAATACGTTCCTACAGAGGGAGGCGGGTCATGTATTCACATCACGTCGCTCTGATTGGCAGCCCAGACGAGCGCAGGGCTGCTATTTACGTTTGAGACGCAGCGAGGCCACAAGTCCAACTAATTGATAGAACCAATTGCATTAGGAACAGGTGATTTATTTATTACCTGAGTTAATTAAAGAGAGTCAGAGGGAGAGAGTGTTAAAGAAAGGGGGAGATTCAGTGATACAAAGAGAGAGAAAAAGGGGGATTTAAGCTGCCAAAGGGGGGAGATGGTACGTAATGAGGGAGGAAGACGGGAGGAGCTGCTGAAGGGGAAAGAGGAGACGCAATTAAAAATGAGCGAGGATGAGAGAAGCCTTTTCAGACTAATGGACAATAAAGAACAGCAGTTTGAGGAGACGGAGGAGCAGAGCAGAGGGGTGGAGACGGGCGGAGGTGAGAGAGAGGTGAAGCTGAGCGCTGGTGTCCGGCCTCGTGATGACGACTCAGCTCAGACTGATTCAGACCACAGGATGTGTTCTTCACACAGCTCGGAGGTTCACAAACAGAAACCCATGAAGAGTTTGAGTTTGGGAGTTTTTCGGGGGACGTTCGGTTCAAACTGACTCGCAGGTTTTTAATCCTAAATCAGTTGTTCTGTGTCTTCTGTCTCAGCGACGTCACTCACTGAAAACTGTCGGGATGTTCTGTTCAGTTCACCTTGAAATCGCAGGTTGTTTGTGAGCATTCAGAGCACTCGGGCTGTTTTCTCCTCGTATCCTGATGTGAACGCTGCGTATTCATCAAATTACATCGACCACAACTGACAGAAAGAGGAGGAGGAGGAGGAGGAGGAGGAGGAAGAGGAGGAGAGGACGCAGATGTTGAAACAGAGAGAGAGTCAAGGTCAGAGAGAGAGAGAGACGTTTGAACAGAGCAGATACAGTCTGTGATCTGCATCGGAAACAAAGGAATGAGAGACGAGTGTCGAGGTTTTCTGTTCAATCAGCGCCGACCTTTCGCTGTCAGCGACCTCACAGAGAGACAGCCGGTCTTTACCGTCCTTGTTTAATTGTAGTCATTTCTTTACCGACCGTCTGACCTGCTCAGGCTGTACATTGTCTTTGTTGTATGTTGAAAGTAAATGTGTTGAAGGGTTTAAAAGAGGGAAAGACGAACAGAAACTGTTCCCTCCACCTCCGGATGTGAGAGGTGGCTAATAAGCGTTTAATGTGAACTTGATGCGCCTCGTTTGGTACAAATATCAACCTTGGACGCGTCCTCGGTTTGCAGAAACGTTAATATTTTATCCAAAATCTGCAGATTTTCCTTCTTACATGCTTAAAGAAAATGTGTTAAAGCCGAGTGAGAGAGGAGGAGAGATGTCAGAGGCCGAGCCGTCTTGTCTGTTTGCGCGTTTTTAAATTTGCAGATGTCAGAGATTCTTACTTTTGATAAACCACAAAAAAAACTGAAAAATGTAGAAGTCCAAAGCTGAAAAGAGTTGTCGATTTGTGGAAACATACAGAGACTCCCGGCTGCATCACTTCATGTTTTAAGACTTCGGACTCATCTGACTGACGAACGCTTCATCCTGTAGATGGAGACTGAAGAGTTTTAAAGACGTTGTATGTAAATTACTTCATGAGTGTCGAGTGACGGATGAACATCAGAAGAAGCTGAAGAGAAACTTTCCTCTGAAGTTTTCTGGTGTTGCTGCTGTTTCCATCTGTCACTTTGTCCTTTTGTTTCTCTGTGAATTCATCGTCTCAGCGTGGAGACGATGAAATCCGTCTGCACTGAACTTCCTGCCTGCCGTTTGTTTTCGAGTTCATGCCCTGAAAATGTCGCTGATCTGACAGAGAGCTTTAATATCTGTGGTTTAAATATTTGCTAATATTAATAGCTGAACTGATAAACTTGTCTTACGCTGTTTCCTAGCAACACAATTCAGGTTAGAAGGTTTGTATGATGACTTCCTTGATTCCAAGTTGTGTTTTTATCAAACGGATTTCTGAACTGATTCTCAGCTGAACAAACATGACACGCTCAGCGCCGGTCGACCTTCACATACCAAATGTACAAGAAGATGAATTATGGCAGAGTTTCAGTCAGATATTCAGTCCGCCTGCAGCCTTCAGTCCCGATGAAGGCAAACGTTATAATCGCCGTTTGTTTGATACGAGATGTGATTTGTTGTCCTGGAACTCGCAGCTCGCAGCAGCAGATGTTCTCTGAGTTGACAGAACGAGTCTCACACCAGCATTTACGTACGTCTTCAGGCAGACTCGTCAGGAAGTGAATTGATTATGATTGATTGCTAAGTTGTGGAGAATGAGTCGGAGTAAACAAGTGTTCCTTCTCCTTTTCAGACGTGTCGATGCTCGTTAATGGAAAATATTCTGTAACACACTTTTCTTTCTATTCTGCGTATTTGATTTGTTTTCACGTGTCTGAAATAAATTAACGTTCATTCATTCAGACTGAGAGACGGATCCACTCACAGAGGATTTAAATGATTGTAGTCCAAAGCAGATGGTGCAGGTCGTTTAGTGTCCATCTACCTTTTTGCTAGCTGAGCATGTTGTCACTTCACACTATTGTCAAAATGTTTTCAGTCAGACTGAAGACGTGTTGTCAGTGTAACTCTCTCCCGTCTCTCAGGACCTGGCAGCGCTGGTGGCTAACGGCACGGTGACCAGTAAGCCTCCGGTCACCTTGAGGTTGGTGATCCCGGCCAGCCAGTGCGGCTCTCTCATCGGCAAGGGAGGCTCCAAGATCAAGGAGATCAGAGAGGTGAGTGTCTGCAGAGACGACGAGAACATCACTGATGAGTTCCTGTGTTTAGATCTCTCAGGACAAATTGTGTTTGACTCCCGCTTGGATGATTGTCAGACTGAAAGCGTGTGGAGGGATCAGATGTTCCCGCACAGATCCTCTTCACGGGAGTTATCGTGTTCAGACACACAGAATACGAGCGACAACAGGAAGAGAAGCGCAGAGTGAAATAAGACCTTGAAAACTTCACAAAGGATGCTCCTCAGTTAAATCTCACATAGAGCTGAATGTTAAGTGTCAGATCTGACCGTCATCTCTTATACGCCTGTTTCCATGGCAACATAGTTAACTAACTGAGGTCTGAAGGAGCAAAAACACTAAATGAATAAATTCCGGACGTATTCGAAACTTGAGAGTTATTTAATGTGGCGAGAGGAAGGCTGCGGGGTATTTTGTTAAACGGCATAAAAACCACGACTTTGAATTCACGCTCATTCACTCTGACGGGCTGTCTCAACTTGGCTCGATTCATCACGTCTATTAATACGTGATCCGACGCGTGACCTTATGAATTATGAACAAAACCACAAATGTTCTCGCAGCTCATAATTCCTGTCAGAACTTCCTGCTCACACACACTCTGCTTCGCTTCCCTGCAGCTTTTTACTGTGTGACGGTGTGTTTTCTGCTCAGCTCGACTCACGGTATGTTCTCAGGCAGGTAGGGAATAACTGCACTGTGTGTGTGTGTGTGTGTGTGTGTGTGTGTGTGTGTGTGTGTGTGTGTGCAGACGACAGGTGCCCAGGTGCAGGTGGCAGGTGACCTCCTCCCCAACTCCACAGAGAGAGAGGTGACGATATCAGGGAGCCAGGACGCCATCATCCAGTGTGTGAAGCTCATCTGCACTGTGATCCTCGAGGTGTGTGTCAGCGAGGGAGGAAGTGTGTGTGTGTGTGTGTGTGTGTGTGTGTGTGTGTGGTGATCTTCATCTCATCAGACACACACACAATAATCTGTTAATGTACAAATAAATGAAGAGCCGTTTAATTGGCCGTGTGTTTTGGAAATGAAAACAAGTAAAGCGGTGAGCTCGGCCTTCAGATGGACTCGTGTTCTGTTGGTATGACAACAGAACAAGACAAAGGATCTCTGTGATCGAAGCTCTCAAACTATTTTAGGGAACAACATTTCACAGAAGTCTTCCTCAGACAAAGGACCTCATTCATCAAACGTTCACATGCACAGATTTGATCCTGATAGCTGCAAACGAGCAAAATAAGAACTGTGCTCAGATTTCCAGGAACATTTGATCAGGGAAGAGAAAAACAGTGTGTTTGTGCATAAAACAGAAATAGACCATTAATATTCTCAGTATTAGATGACAGAACACGGCGCGCTATTTGGTTCAGATATCTGTGTTGCCACGGGTGATATTTGATTTCACTGAAGGTGAGAACCAGGTGTCCAACGCTGAGACGCTTTTGTAAAGATGTGGATGTTTGAACCTTTGAAACTAGAAAATAAGTCAGGGATCAATCTGCTGGAAACAAAAGGATCGTCTGACGTACGACTGTTCAACACACTGACATGAAGCCGGTGACAGAACGTGGAAACAGACGCAGATTTATCATCTCGATCAGATTTACCTGAAAGCTCGACTCTGCAGGTCGACACTTTTGTTTCTTATGTTTTTCTGATCGGGTGTCTCAGTTATCTTTGCTATTAATTCATTTAACTGTATAACAAGTATTTAATTTTAAATATTAATTTATTAAGAAGATATTGCAGGAAATATTGCAATTAGGTATTTAAAAGGCTCCAGTCAGTCAACACTCGGTTTTAACATATTAATATTAGTTAAAGTTGATAAGAGTCACAGACTTGATCCTGCAGGCTCAGAACAACACGATCATACGTATTTCATTTCATCACGTGTGTGTCTGATATTCTCTCTGTGGGAAATATCTCTTCATCATGTTCACCTCTGCTGAGCAGCTGTACTGAGGCTTTTTAGAGGTTTTTCTCTGAAAACGCTGCCATGAAAGTGCTGAATGTGATCCAGACTGTTAAACAATGAGCTGTTGATTCTCCGCCGCCACCGTCTCACATTGTCGGTGTGTCGGTTCCTTTTACAGCTCAGAACCTTTTTCTTATTCCTCTCATCAAACCTGGAGGATCCGTTCACGTCCACACTGTCTGCTGTGTTTGGTTAGAGGCTCAGTTCAAAGTCATTTCATGTTATTAAATCAGCCGTGTCAACTTCAGAAACACAAACATTCACTCAGATTTCATTCCTCCCCGATTTATATTTATGATCCGACAAACACGACACGAAGCTTCTGCTCTGACGCAACGCCATGCTAATTTTGAAAGGACAGAGCTGCAGAGGTGATTCTCTCCACCTGTCCACTCTCCATCACATTAAAGTGTTTTTATTACGTACGTCCACTTTCTAATAATCTGCAAAATGGAAACACTCAAATCTATAATTCACGATTGTATTAGAATTAATCAGCGGCGGCGGTCATTAAGATGAGCTACGTCTCGGAGATTAGAGACGGAAACAGTGAAATCAAAGGCTGCAGGAGCTCATTGATATTCCAAGCACCTTAATCTGGGATGAGAGAGGAGGAGTGAGAGGAAGAAAAGAAATAAAAACGCTGACCCGAGCGAAACTCATTCACTTTCAAGAGCTGCTGAAATCAAAGAGTTTACTGCGTCCACACTGTCTGATCTCAGATACCAAATCTTTTGATCTGCCTTCTGCTGGACTGTTGTCTCCCGCCACCCAGTGCATGCTGGGACGGAGAAGCTTAACAACTTGATTTATGTAATTTAACGTACTTGCACTTTAAAACAATTCAGTGTCAGCAGGAGTCCTGCACACGACTCACCTGAACACCTTCTGATCAGACTACACGTGTAGTCGCCCACCAGGCCGCCATGTCTGACGTGTTCTGTGTGAGATCAGTAACAAATTCACCATCAATCATCAGCTGAACAATGAAGCGATCAGACTGTAAATCAGAGCCTGATGAACACGCTGTCGTTCAGCTCAGTCTGAAAAACTGTTTCTCACACAAACAAGCAGCAGAGCAGCTACTCAACACAATTCGCTGAGATCTGAATGCAGCAGCAGTGAGATGAAGTCACGTTGCGTCTGACGTCTCTGGATGTCTCCCCGGTGCATCAGACTCGTGTGTGAAGAGAAACATGAAGCTGACAGCTCAGTGACATCACAACCTGAGGTGAGACAGGCTGAGAAAAAAAAGAAAAATAGAATAAAGAGCTCGGCTGATCTCCAGCTTCACACACATCCAGCCCTTTGTGACGACGTGAAGAAAGTTTTCAGGCTAAAACTACAAACATGGAGGCTGAGAACTGACCGTGACCGATGTTTGTACCTCCTGTTAGACACAGGACTCACCTGCATCCTCATCTACAACCCTCCAACTGCTGCCTCACAGCTAGTTTGTGTTGTTTTAGGAATAAAAAGCTGCAAAAAACCGACAATGATTCATTTTGATAATGAGAAACAGTCAGAAACAATAAAACAGTCGGAATAAATGTGTGGACTCCTGCTGTCCTGGTGTTATTATTCTAATGCTCTCGAATCATCCTGTTTGAATATCAGCACAGATACAGTGAGTCTGAATCTGTCACTGACACTTGATGAAGAAACACTCTGACTCTTCCTCATCGCTCACGTTCTGCTTCTGTTTCAGTCTCCACCAAAGGGAGCGACGATTCCATACCGACCCAGCCCGACCCCGGGCACTGTTCTGCTGGCAGGAAACCAGGTGAGAGGACCGTGACGATTAACTTGGCTGGAAATCATTTTAATCACCAGATAAACCACAACAACACAGAACTGAACAGAGAATATTAAAATCTGAGGGTTAGAAGAAAATACGATGAAGTGAAGTGAAGCACACGAGAACCAATGAAAAGAAAAGGAGGGGAGGAAGGGAGTGTGGGTGGACGGATTAATGGGTGGATGTAGGGGATCTACAGGGGGAGGAAGAAGTGACGGATGGGTGGAGGAGGAGGACGGAGGTGAAGACAGAGGAGTGGACGGATGGATGAGCCGATACATCACTTATTGTCAGAGAATTTGCTTTAGTTTGCAATTTGCTTGTTACGGATAATGTCCACTCAGTCGCTGTGCCTCTGATTTACACACACACACACACACACACACACACACACACACACACACACACACACACACACACACACACACAGTAAATGTCTGTCTGATAGGTGCCATGCGTTGTGAATGGCGGCTCCCGTCACCGCCCGTCCAACAGGAAACAAATGAGGCTGATTTCATGTTTATTCAGGACAAATCGTCACCGTTCATCAGTCAGGTGTGTGTGTGTGTGTGTGTGTGTGTGTGTGTGTGTTTACGCCGCAGACGTAATGATGGTTGTACGAGACTGAGTGCACTTTATACACACCTGTAAATATGTGAATAATTGACTCTAACATCAGTCGTAGGTGTGTTTGAAACATCTGCCTCTTCACTGTTTCTGCTCCTGCAGCTGCTGTTTGTCACTTGAATCACATTCACTCTCGTTACTGTTGATTACAAGCTGAAGCTGATTAAACCAATAACCGATAAAAATTCATCACCGTATGGTTGTGATTTAGATGATTAGACCGCGTTATTATAAAGAAAATAATCAAGAGTGGAAAAGAGAATCTAGATGACCGTCGTCCTCGTGAATAACCGTGATGTCTTTATGTGAAGCTACTCGTGGACGAGCATCTCCTGATGAGACGTTCAATCAGGACCGAGTTTTAACGATCCCAACACTCTGGCCTGGTTCAGCCCCAATTATTCCTTTTCCTCACAAGTTACCAAACCAAAGTGAAACATTCCTGCATCTCTAACGATTTCTCCCTGGAGGTTTTTCCAAAGTACCTTGAGCTCTGAAAAGTTTTCAGGGACAGAAACTCTGATGTTTAATTGGCTGAATCCTGCCGTGTGCACTCAGCCTCAGCCGTGCATCAGAGCTGAGCAGTTTGCAGGTTGTCACTCGGTCAGTTCGAGCTGGAGGATGATTTTCCCTGAGAGAGCAGCACAACTGAGATCTGTCTGTCCTTGGTCACACATCGCTGGACTGTAACTGAGATTGTTTGGAGATGGCTCTCTGTCTCCCTGCATAGCTGTCTGGAGCATTTGGTTATTTGTGGATGAACGCTGAGAGGCTCTGAGAAGTCGCTGTCGTCCACAGCTGAATACCAAAACACCGAGGACGTGTCAGCAACCTGAGAGCTGAACATCCTCCTGTCTCCTCATCTGAGACGTAAAATCAATATTTCACTGAAGGAAATTCAATAAAACAGGATCATGTTTTACTCTTCTTCAACGTGCTCTGTGTGGTTCCAGTGAAGAAATGTTAATGAGAAGAGAAAGATCTTAATTCACTGATGAATAAACTAGAAACACAAACTGACCTGTTTTACTTTGTTTACATGTGGCGGACCCTGCCACCTTTCTAGCTTCCACGACCTTATTTTCCTCTGAGAGCAGCTCGTTTATTCACTGACAGAAACAGTTTGTATTATTACCTCATTATGTCTTAAATATACACATTTTGAGCACAGGATGAAGTACAATAAAAGGATAATAATGAAAAAAATATCATACATAATATTCACTTTTTTATTGGTCATATGTGTTTGTTGTCTTAAATGACACACAGAGCGATCCGTAAACTAAACCAACCGTATTTATTCTGGTTGGTTTAGCGTCTTCTCTCCCAGTAGCTTCAGAAACCCGCTGACGTTGTCGTGGCTGTTTTTCTCTCTCGTGGCCTCGTTGATAATATTCACCGCATTCTTGTCTCCTGTGGATGATGTCATCACTCACATCCTCCTCCTCCTCCTCCTGATGTCAGATAACAGGCAGACAAACCTCAGAGGATCAGAGTGGATCAACATATTGTCGTCATACAGACGAGACGCAGCGTCAGCGTTCCGTCGTCATCTTGTTTTTCCTCAGCGATCAATAAACTGTTTCCTTTACTTCTCCTCTGGTCTCGCTCATCTTCTCATCTGATAATAAACAACACACTAAATGAACTTCTTATCTTTTTTGGGATTATTGGATTTGACTCACGCTGACGCACAGAAGAGAGCAAAACTGCAAAACTGCAAAAGAAACACATTATTAGAATAATAATAATGGGATCTTATAATTAGTTTAACCCTTTACTGATATATTGAGAGCGATACAAAGTGAATCAGGTGATTTTCAAGGCTTTTACGTCTTTGTCTCGTCTCGCTGCGTCTGATTGGTCCACATCAGTCTGCTGATGTTGGGAAATAACAAGAATCCAGAATTCACCTCAGATGCATCAAACTAAAGTAATGAGGCTGTTCTGAAGCTGAGAGGAGGAGAAAGTTCAGATGTAGAGAGGAGAAGTCACACAGATACTCAGATACATGAAACATGTACTGGAGTACAGTGATGTAGTATTTGTACTTCATCACTTCCCACCTTTGGATATCTGTAAACTAATCAACAGATGTTGAAGCTCAGACTTCCTTCTACACCCTCCATGTTTTATTTTTTAATCTAATTAGTAATTTAAGAGGTGAGAAACAACATTTTTCTCTCTCTCTCTTGTGGCTCAGGTACCAAATGTACAGAGGTTATTAGCCTGTGAACTTCATCTCCTGGTCGTGTGATGTCATGTCCTGTTCATGTGCAGCACAGACTGTTTGTGTGTAACGATGTGAGTGAAGGTTTTAAAGCAGCAGCGTGAGAATCTCGTCTATCCTGCTGCAGATAAACACACGAGCAGCAGGAAATTGCAGCCTGACCTGCTGTCAGTCACCACAGTTTGATTTCCGTGTGTGTGTGTGTGTGTGTGTGTGAGTGTGTGTGTGTGTGTGTGTGATGAGGCCGTTCAGGCGTCAGTGTGTAGAGAAACCTCATCGCTGGTTCTCTTTGTTTTGTTTGTAAGAAGTTTGATGTGATTGGGAACCGGAGCAGCTCTAACAGCTGATCTCCTTCTTCCTGTTTGGACCAGTTTATTAAAACCAGGTGTGACGCGTCCTGAACGTGCAGCCGAATCTTCAGATTCCTGAACCAGGAAGTTGTTTGATGCTCTAACTGCGGCGTTGTCTCTGCTTGTGTCTCTCTGAAGGTGTTCGAGGCGTCAGACTTCGGCTCTCACCCCTTGTTCTCGGTGGCTCAGGGAGGAGTCGACCTGCAGCAGGTGAGTGTGTCCACCTGGGGTCAGAGGTCACCTTAACATCTGCCTTTTTTAAATCTGCCAACAAGACGGGGAGCCTTTTAAAATGCTGCTGTGTTTCTCTAATGTGAAAGATGGCGTTTAATGTCGCCCTCAAATTGTCACTCTTCATTCAGCGCCAGACTAAAATCAATCGATCTTTATCAAATTTTGGAAGAACTGTCTTGACGTGTTGCTGCGAGCTGTGCAGGTAAACACTCTCCTGGATTCTGGGACGGAGCCAAGCGAGCTGAGTTCAATCACAGCGCTGCAGCCGGCGATGGCATCATAAAAGCAGATGGTCAGAGCGGTCAAGGATCCCAGATTAACACCTCTGCACACAGGCGCAGTAAATATAACACCTCTTTTTCACATGAAAAGCTGAGATAATGAAGGCGCAGAGTAACGGAGGCTGAGTAAAGATGACGGCCCTGAAGTAAAGAATGAAAACGCTGAGAGGTAAAGAAATAAATAAAGAAAAGTGACAAATGGAGAATGGCCTGGCAGAAAGTGTAGATACGAGAAAAGAGAAGAGAGTGGAAGATAACAGAGGGAAGAGATACAAGATGGAAGACGATGGAGAAAAATGGTGAAAACAGAATCCTCTCAGTCGAGTCAGTTTTATTCTGCAGGCTGAGATTAACGTCTGAATTCAGTCGCCTCACACTCGATACGTCTCTCCTGTGGTGTCCTGCTGGTCTGAGAGCAGCCGGAAGACCACATGAAAATGGAGCACATTCATCTCTTCTTGTAAAACAGCCGTCTGCTGTAATTGCAAATTGAATTTGGTCACTTTTGTGTGCTCAAATTTGAGGCACAAAGAGGAAGCTGCCATCGAGGACACGCGGCTCCAGATGTCTTAAAGTGAAGCAGAGCGCCGACTGACCCGACGGACGGACTTCAGCCTGACACAGAATTATTATTACAACTTAAATGGAAAAGAGACCTTGGAACGGGATCATACAGCAGCTGCTGGTCAGACAGGCGACTTATAGAACAGGAGGTTTAATTCTACCCTGTGGTCAGTGAACGCAACATATTTACATGACTGTTATCTAGTAGATGTGACTCTGAAACTCCCTGGTTGATAACTTAAGTTAAGACGATTGATGTTTGAACATGTGATCTGAGAGATGAGCCCTCCCCACACTGACAGCTGTCTTCTCTATTGTTGTTGATTTGGGTATTTTATGTTTTATATATTTGCAAATGAGACTTTATGCTTAAAGATACAGAAATCAGTTTTGGGAACAGAGTAAACACAACGACTTCCCTGCGGTCGGAGCATCAAGTGTTACTTTCACTGGTTTCATCAGAGCTCGCTGGACTGTTACTGGAGGACAGAGCAAAAAAACTGTGAATTAGAAAGAAAATTTCAGCATCTCCCTTTAACGAGATGTTTGGAGCCGACGAACTACAACACAAACCACGATACCGACACACCAGGAGTCCTCACACAGAAGCTCTCTCATAGTGACATCAATGTGCTTCTAGTGACAGTAAAAGCAACACTGGACTTCCTGTTTCCTGTTCAGCAGCTGCTCACGGCACAGCAGGAATCCACAATGTGACGATCAGTGTCCCTGCACAGATGTTTCCCCCCCGTCCTCTGAGCATATTATGCTGAGGGTCCTCGCAGAACTGGAGGGTGTATTTACTCTTTTCCTGAAACGCACCTGCAGCAACAAACAGGCCGATTTGTGTTTTCGTCATTAATCTCTGCAGGGTTTTTGCAGGTAGCTGTGTGAGGACAGTGTGATGAATCGTCTGTGAGCTGGCAGTTCATCACAGTGTAGGTCAGGTCAGGTTCATGCAGTTATGGTAAATCTACTCTCGTGGCTTCCAGACATCTGTTTTCCTCCAGAGAAACACATCTCTGAAAAAAGAGAAAGACACCAGCCTTTGAGGAATGATACCTGCTGGATGAACAGAACATCTTCTCAACATGCACACGTGCAGCTTTCGTTTATGATGGTAACGCTGGAAACTAAACGGTGGAGATGAATGAACTGAAATTTCTGGTTTTGCTCCCAGATGCACGTCGCAAACACTGCAGCACAAACAGCTTTCATGTCAAGGACGAGGCTGTTCGGATCATCCATAACTGGATGGTCTGAGGTCAGTGCCAACAGCCAGCGTGTCACTGTCATTAACTAAGTGTCCTTCAACGAACCAGCGAACCCACAATCAGTGCTCACACATTTATTTCATGTCAGAGGAGAGTCGGGCTGCAGGCCAAACGCATTCAGAATACTTTCCAACAACAGAACGGCAGCCATCATCTCATGGCCTCACACGAGCTGGAGAAACACGCAGGTGTAGGTTCGTCTCTGCCGAATGATATCAGTCCGATCACATGTACAGTTTGTGATCGACGGCTCAGAACACTGTGAGATGAGAATGAAGCAGCACCAGGACAAACGGACTGAACGATCGGGTCGTTTGGATCTGCTAAATATTTAGATAGGACCTGACACACGTCATGTGACTGTCCGCCGGTCTTTACAACAGGACAGTTGATTCATGTTTGTGTTACTTTCCTTTCTTTGGCTGAGTTTACTACAACTCACACATCTGAAACTGGGAAGTGTCACAAACTGTCTGAGACTGAATCACAGTGTTAAGAGAGAGAGAGAGAGTGTTGAGTGGATGAAGCAGACAGATTGACGGAGAGACTCGCTGATAAACGAGCGTATGGATTAAAAATACAGAAAAAGAGACGAACGAGAACAGAAGAACACTTCACTCCCTCACACGGTAACAGAAGCTAATGGAGGCTCCAGGACTGATGGGAGGAGGGAGGGAGTGACAGGCGGAAGAAGGGAGGAGGAGACAATCGGAGAAGCTCTCTGATAATGTCGGATCTGTCGTCCAATCACAGCTGCTGCTGTCTCCGGGTGGACACTCGTCTCTCAGCTGCTTAAGGAAAACAGACTATAGTGCCGACGTGTTTTTACTCTCATCTCGTCAAATACGACAGTTTGGTCAGAAGCTTTAAAACTATGATGCTCTGCCTAAAGACTTCCTGGTGCAGATACTTTACTGTCCTGCAGGTTTTCAACTTCTGACTTCTCCTCTCTACACCTGAACTTTCTCCTCCTCACAGCTTCAGAACAGCCGCGTTACTTTAGTTTGATGCATCTGAGGTGAATTCTGGATTCTTGTTATTTCCCAACATCAGCAGACTGATGTGGACCAATCAGACGCAGCGAGACGAGACAAAGACGTAAAAGCCGTAAGAAGCCGTAAACAGACAGAGAGGGAGGCTGGAATGTGGAGAAAAGGCGTGTTAGTGTCTCGTATCTGCAGAGAGTTTCTGATTTTCTCTCTTTGTTGCTGCTCGGGACGCTTTACCAACCCAACATGTGTCTATTTGACGTCCTGGGAATGAGACTCAACAATCAACTGTCTCTGTGGTGCGTTCAGGAACAGCTGGATCAGAACTTCTACTCAAGGAAATAATGTGTGGACTTGTAACACCTCTGCTTGAATTTTACTTAAAAAAGGAAAGGTAGATGACGAATAAGAGAAATAATTAAATAAAAAGAAAAATGATGTGAAGGAAAGGAGGAGACCTGGAGGGCAGTGACAGTGTTGTGTAAAGTGGCCGATGTGAGGCGATTTATGATTTTTATTAAATATTTACAGTCATGTGGAGAGAGAGGGAGGGATTCATCATATTTACATGAACTTTAATTTCTGGTATTTACTTCCTGTTGACAGATTCATCTGCAGCTCTCAGAGACGTTTCTGGGATTTAACATTAATCTTCATTTCATGATTATAGCTGTGAGGATTTCTTATTGATATTATCAGCTGGACACATTTAAACTGGCTGTCATAAAGGACGTATGAGTGAGAGTGAGAGAGGAAGCAAACAACCATGTGAGTAAAAATATATCAGTAAGCAAGTAATCAAGTTGTCAAATGGAAGGATAGACAGTCAGGGGGTCGGATTTAAAAAGATAAATACATTTGATAGATACAATTTAAACAGTTTAAAGATATCAAGTGTAGGAACTCTGCCTGAAAATATCAAAGTGCATTTCCTTGTGAATCTGTAGAAATCAGGTCTCATGACTGAACGCAAAGAAATCTGTTTCTGCAGAGGCGACATTTGGTCCTTTCTCACAAAATTGCTCCGAAGAGTGACTGATGGTCTCCTGGCAGCTCCTAAATACCAGCAGAGATTGAACAACAAGAAACTCTTGACTCCAAATGCTGAAATAGGAGCCAAGAGAAGCGTCACTCTGAGAATTAATGTCCAGTAAGAACGGATTTCTTACTCTGAGATGAAAACGGGCCAGCGGTGCCGGAGCTGCTGCTGCATCTCTGATGTCTGCTGCATGAAGCCACCGATGAATATTTATGAGTGTTTGGCACTTTTTTTGTGTTCGGGCCTGCGTGGACCATTTTAAATCAGGCGTGCAGCGGTTGTATTAATATTTACCGTCACATCTACAGATCAGGGAGACGCATTACAGCATCGAGGAGGCCAAGCAGCAGCAGCAGCAGCAGCACGGCCAGGTCGATTATTCCTGTAGCACCTGGCAGGTGCGGCTTTTTTTCCTGATGGGAGCTTTTTTCATAATTTTTTTTTTTTTCTACCAAACCCCTGCGTTAGCAACAGGAGTCAAAAGTTCAGCAGCAGTGGCATTGCAGACTGCGTCAAGGATAACAGCCCTGAAATCTGTTATATAAGGTGTGGTGAACCTCAGGGAGACACACAGAGTCTCACAGAAAACAGCTCCGATGCACCAAGTCATCCCGGGTTTGTCCGCACACACACACACACACACACACACACACACACACACACACACACACACACACACACACACACATTGCCTATGGAAGTGTTCAGTCTCTTTGAAGTTGACTGTGGGATTTGCGACGGCCTCTGAAACTCTTTAAATGGTGATCTTGGAGATAAACACAGGTGGTAAGAAGGAGTCACAGGAGATCCAGTCGGGACGGATGATGGAGTGAAAGTCGTTTTGCTGTTCTGGTGTGTTCAGTGGAGCGTTGGGAGGCATTAATCCTGCTGGTATCAAGACCAACAAGGTGCTTATTTAATACTCACTGTACAGAAACAGACTTGGAGCTCATGCAGGGATTCATCTTTCACGTACCGGCTTCCTGTGATCTCTTGGAAAGTGTTGTGCTTTTTTCATCAAACTGTACAGAGCGATTACGTTCAGGTATCTATATTAAAAATCTGGAGGAATAAAACAACGTGTGAGACGGAGACAGGCCGAGGTGTCGGGTTTGTTTCATATATGAAGTCAGAGGTTCAGCTAAACAAACGGTTAAAAGAGAAATGTGTCAGAGAGCGGAGATGTCGTGATGGATGCATCCGTTACAACCTTTACTGACTTTTCTATAGTTCATGTTCAACTTGTGCACGTATTTGGAAATAAATAATGATTTAAATGAAATGTTTTTATCCTGATACGTGCAGAAAGGTTTTCAGTATTTCTTGCAGACTTGACTGGAGTCTTCAGTCGTCCTCTCACTCTGCAGGCACATTTATAATATATACAATAAATGTGGACGTGGACTTTAACGACATGTTCTTCTTTCCTTTTTTGTTGCAGACGTACGCAGTACAGAGTCACTACGGCATTCCACATTCAGAGGTAATCAAAAAGAATCAGTGATGGACAGTTTGACTGTTTTAATGTTTCTGTGACATTTTGATGCTTCAATTTATTTTCTCTGGTCTCTTTCAGTTGGCAAAGCTCCACCAGTTGTCAATGCAGCAACAGGGCCTGGCCCCCATCAGCCAATCAGCTACACAAGTTCTACCTGGTATGCACACACACACACACACACACACACACACACACACACACACACACCTGTGACGCAGGCAGGCTGTACACCTGATTGTCGCAGTCGTTAGTGTTCTTCCTGGTGTCACATGATAGTCAAAGATTCACTGATAACTTTATTTTCTCACCGAGTCAGAAGCTGCATCCATATTTTATACAGTCAGTGATTTACTTTTGTGTGTGTGTGTGTGTGTGTGTGTGTGTGTGTGTGTGTGTGTGTGTGTGTGTGTGTGTGTGTGTGTGTGTGTGCATCTGTTCACTTTGAAGTCATTTTGCTGTCAATTCTTTTTTACTTTTCGGTCGTCATCCAGAAGCTCTGGTGACGGCTTCAACACAAAAAAAATTAAAAATTTAAAGAATGAAGTTTTATTCAAAAACCTTATTTCCATTTCAGAGTGTCGTTACCTCGAATTTCATCATTCGCAGGATCAAAAATAAGGAAGATGTTTGTAAGATTGTAGTAATATTGTCTGACGTGTTCTGGATGGTCGTTTCTGTTGTTTCCATCAGTGACGTGAGCTTCTTGTTCTGCAGCACGTCGTAAGATAATTCATATTATATGTGTATAATCTTTACTTCAGTGCACAGTTCTGCATTATAATCATGTGAGTTAGCTTTGATTCTGAGCATCCAGCTGAGTTTACCTGCTGACTCTTTCAAGTCACACGTTGCCTGGCTGCATTAGTTATCAACTCGCTGCTGTGGAGAAATTACAAACCGACCAAAAGGTGAAAAAATCAGAGGCGTAACGATGCAGACGGTCGACGGTTCTGTCCTGTAAAAGTCAGAGACTAAATGTGAAAGCAGTCAGAGGTGAGACCTCTCATACCAGCAGCTCATAGAGCCTCACGTTCCTCCTCGTCTGCAGAGGTCGAGGACTTTACTCGTGGAGATTTCTACTTTACTGGAGTATTTTTACTTCCTGACTGAGGAGAGCGAGGCTGGTGCTGACACGTTTTGTTTCAGCACCTGTAACATGGCAAAGTTATTATTATTTATTATTATCTATTCTCCTATAATCATCTGTGTCTCTGATACTCCAGCTAGATGTTTAATTCATTGATGATGTACATGAAGTTCCACTGTTACGGCAGAGTGAACTTCCCCCTGTAAACACACCGACTCCTTCAGCTCGCAGCTGCGTCTCTGGGCTCATTCAGAGTTGAGAGTCCGAGCTTGAATTAATCGCTCTCTGCGAGGCGGCTCTGGAGGAGGAGCAGCAGCCGGCCGGTCAGGAAGGAGAGCTGTGTGTTTACTGGGGAAATTACAGGCCTGTACACCAACCAACCAGAGGAGAAAACAGCTGTTACAGCCATACTTACAGTACATTTCAGAAGGACATTATAAACTATTGAATTATATGTTTCAATCCAATACATTTATCATCACTCGGCAGATTACAGGATAAAATTAGCTCCAGCTGCACCGTAAACACCTTTTATTTTTGGTACCAAGTGAATATTTTTAGGTTCATACTTTTATACTTTTACTTGTTTTTCTGTGGTTTTGTCTAAATGTGCTTTTAAGGAATTTTTGATCAGTTTTTGTCTTTATTTTGGAATTGACAGAAAGAAAGATGCAACATTAAACTCATAGTATTAAATACCGTACACAGTATTAAATTCCTGGACATTATTGCCAGAATTACTGCTAATTGAACGTTCCTTGCTGCAGCTTTAGGTGAAACATCTGAGTACTTCATGCGTACAGTGTTTGTGCACACGTGAGACACAGCTTGTGTTGGTCGGGTCAGAACCGCTCCACTGTTAAAGAGACTCTGTCATGTCATTTTTCATACAAACCACACGAGCGCAGCTGAGAGCGAATTATCATGTGAGGACACGGATGGATGATTATTCCATTATGTTGCAGGTATGAAACTCATCAGTCGTGGAAGTGTAGCACACACACACACACACACACACACACACACACACACACACACACATTCACACACACACACACACACACACACATTCACACACTTTATCAGAACCGCTGCTGGTTTAGCTCGCAGTGACCAGAACACTTCCAGTGAAGAGTGAAGAAGGACGAGGAAGGAAGGAAGGAAAAGATCATGCTGCTTATGAAAGAGTCAAATTATCATATCTCTCCCTCCCTCCCCCCCTCTCTCCCCCTCTCTCTCTCTCCCCCTCTCTCCCTCCCCCCCTCTCCCTCCCCCCCTCTCTCTCCCCCTCTCTCTCTCCCCCCCCTCTCCCTCCCCCTCTCTCCCTCTCCCTCCCTCTCTCAGGAGGGATGGACACCTCCTCCCAAACCACGTCTCAGGAGCTCCTCATTCCAAACGATGTAAGTACTGAGAGATGTGTAACCAGTCAATTATTCAGATTTGCACAGAAAATGCCCTCCAGTCCACAGGAAACGCTTTTAATTTGAAAGGCTGTCTGTCACGGCTGCCATAAGCTCCGCCCATGGTCCCACCCCCACGTTGTGATTGGATGACTGTTGTGCTTTTTGGGTTTTTTTCTTTGCTTTGAGCTGACACTTTCTCCATTTCAAAGCAGAAAAAGTTATTTTTTCACCTCCTCATGAAAACTCAGGAGGCCTTCAGTGCTGGCGGCTCTCTGCTGCTCTCTGCTGGACACTTTCACTGTAACGTCTCTGTGATGAGCAATTAATTCAGTTATAATGACAGAAAACTAATTATCTGTATGTCCCTGAAAACTCAGTGAACACGCTCAGGTTGTTTCATAACAGCACCTCAGAAATGAGTTCACAAAACTTTAAAGTTGTAGAATAACACGTGTTAAGATGAGTGTTTCGTCCAGACACAAGTTGTCATCATCTAATATGCAACAAACTAAACTATTTAAAGGTTGTAAATGTTCTAAACTAAATGAAAAACAGGCTCGATAAAATAAATATCACACAGATCAAAAACCTTCAAGTGAAAACTGACAAATAACTAAAAATAAAACCACTGAAAACTATTTTCAGTTGAGTTTTTATATCATGAAGTAATATAACAAGTTTAATGTTCATGTGTCGGTATTGAATATTAACATCTTTTACAACTTTCCTGAGAGAAGCTACATTCAAAATATCTTTGCAGGACTAAATAAATTCTAGATGTGATGAAACTTTATTAACACGACACAGAAACAACATTTAGTTCAACAGAGTAAAAACTAGTGGAGATATTAAATCTTAAAGTGACAGATTCTTCATATTCCTATTATTTATTATTATTAGTTTGTTGACTGTAAACATTCAACAACGACTATTTAAATGAAAACATGATGAAAATGATCTTTGAGAGCTTTAAAAGCTTCTTGGACAAGTTTTAATCCAACCCAGTGGAACGTAACGATCAGCTGTCTGACAGAAAAGACTCTGATTGGCTGTCAAACAAGAAACAGAAGAAGAAGAAGCCTCAGTTCACGTCTCCTCCTCCTCCTCGTCTTCCTCCTCCTCCTCCTCCTCTTCTTCTGTGGTGACATTTGCATCTTTTTATCAGACGTGTTCTTGATGAGCAGCGGTTTGTGTATCAGCAGAGAGATATTTCCCTTAACAGAGACAAACCACCAGCTGGAGTCTTTGTGGTGTGTTCGAGTGCAGCAGGAGACGTGAGCGGCGCCGCAGTCGGACTTTGTAGTTCTCTGATGTCAGTTTGGTTTGTAGGGAACTTCGCATGAAATATGAAATACAGATGACGTGTTATTGCATTTCACCTAATTTCTTTGTTTTGAATTGAGCTTTTATCTTCCAGACGAACAGAAGTGAAATCACTCTCAGCTGCTGCTGCTGTGTCGTGTTAGTTTCCGTCTGATCCACGTATTGAACACGAGACAGTGTTCGGGTGTCTCTGCAGAGACGCTAACGACTCGCGGCTCAGACTGTTATTTCAGGCAGTGAAGCGGACAGCTAACAGTTCAGTGTCGCGCTCAAGGACGTTTGACATTTGATGGACGTGTTGACTGTCGGGAGGTCAACAC